>NW_009942561.1:0-2310 GCF_000696875.1 Nestor notabilis | reverse complement strand
TGTCCCCATGGTCCTGCAGAGGGGCTAGGGGTGGCCCCAAGGTCCTACAGAGGGGCTGGGGATGTCCCCAAGGTCCTATAGAGGGGCTGGGGATGGCCCCAAGGCCCTATAGAGAGGCTGAGGATGTCCACAAGGTCTTATAAAGGGGTTGGGGGTGGCCCCAAGGTCCTATAGAGGAATTAGGGATGTCCCCAGGCTCCTATAGAGGTGTTTGGGATGTCCCCAGGGTCCTGCAGAGGGGCTGGGCATGTCCCCAAGGTCCTATAGACAGGCTTGAGTGTCCCCAAGGTCCTATAGAGGGATTCGGGGTGTCCCCAAGGTCCTATAGAGGGGCTGGGGATGTCCCCAAGGCCCTATAGAGGGTCCGACAGAGGGGCTGGGGATGTTCCCAAGGTCCTACAGAGGGGTTGGGGGTGTCCCCAAGGTCCTACAGAAGGGTTGGGGATGTCCCCAAGGCCCTATAGAGGGGTTGGGGGTGTCCCCAAGGTCCTATAGAGGGATTCGGGGTGTCCCCAAGGTCCTATAGAGGGGCTGGGGATGGCCCCAAGGCCCTATAGAGAGGCTGAGGATGTCCACAAGGTCTTATAAAAGGGTTGGGGGTGGCCCCGAGGTCCTATAGAGGAATTAGGGATGTCCCCAAGGTCCTATAGAGGGGCTGGGGATGGCCCCAAGGCCCTATAGAGAGGCTGAGGATGTCCACAAGGTCTTATAAAAGGGTTGGGGGTGGCCCCGAGGTCCTATAGAGGAATTAGGGATGTCCCCAAGGTCCTACAGAGGGATTAGGGTTGTCCCCAAGGTCCGACAGAGGGGCTGGGGATGTTCCCAAGGTCCTACAGAGGGGTTGGGGGTGTCCCCAAGGTCCTACAGAAGGGTTGGGGATGTCCCCAAGGCCCTATAGAGGGGTTGGGGGTGTCCCCAAGGTCCTATAGAGGGATTAGGGGTGTCCCCACTGTGCCACAGAGGGCTCTGGGTTGTCCCCTGGCTCTGGGTGTCTCCAGCAGCTCCTGTGCCCCCCCAAGGCTCGGCCTGTCCCCTCCCTCCTCCCGGGACTGGGGATGTCCCTCGGTGCCAGCCCTGTCCCCAGTGGCTCCACCAGGGTCCCCTCCTGGCCCTGGGGCTGCCCCTGTCCCCACACTGTCCCCTGGGTCCCCCTGAAGCTGCCCCTTGTCCCTGGTGGTCCCCCACATCCGTCCCCTGTCCCCACATCCCCGTGTCTATATCCCATGTCCATGCCCCCATATCTCCATGTCTCCTCCTGCCCCGTGTCCCTGCATCAACATCTCACGTCCGGCGTCTCATCCCCATGTCCCAGCCCTGTCTCCATGTTCTCATCGCGTATCCCCACATGCTACGTCCCCATCCCCCGTCTCACATTGCTACATCCCATATTTTCGTGTCCTGTGTCCATGTCCGTATCCCACATCCTGTCTCTTATGTCCATGTCTTGTTCCGGTATCCGTCTCCATGCCCCACCCCGCCACGTCCATGTGTTCATGTCTCATGTCCCCATTCCATGTCTCATGTCCCGTGTCCCATGTCCCCATCCCATGTCTCCATCCCATGTCCTGTGTTCCATGTCCCATGTCCCGTGTCCCACGTCCCCATCCCATGTCTTATGTCCCATGTCTCATGTCCCATGCCTCCATCCCACGTCCCATGTCCCGTGTCTCATGTCCCCATCCCATGTCTCCATCCCATGTTCTGTGTTCCATGTCCCATGTCTCCATCCTATGCCCCATGTCCTGTGTCCCATGTCCCCATCCCATGTCCCATGTCTCCATCCCATGTTCTGTGTTCCATGTCCCATGTCTCCATCCTATGTCCTATGTTCCGTGTCCCATGTCCCCATCCCATGTCCCATGTCTCCATCCCATGTCTCCATCCCATGTCCTGTGTTCCATGTCCCATGTCTCCATCCTATGTCCTATGTTCCGTGTCCCATGTCCCCATCCCATGTCCCATGTCTCCATCCCATGTCTCCATCCCATGTCCTGTGTTCCATGTCCCATGTCTCCATCCTATGTCCTATGTTCCGTGTCCCATGTCCCCATCCCATGTCCCATGTCTCCATCCCATGTCTCCATCCCATGTCCTGTGTTCCATGTCCCATGTCTCCATCCTATGTCCCATGTCCCGTGTCCCATGTCCCCATCCCACGTTCCATGTCCCCATCCCGTGTCCCGCGGCTGCTCACGGTGTCCCTGTCGGGGGAGCCGGGCCGGGAGCCGGGCAGCCCGTTCTTGGTGGGGGTCTTGGCCTCCTTGCGTGGTCCCTGCACCCGCTTCAGGTCCAGCCGCTCCTGCGTCACCC
>NW_009942560.1:10208-17208 GCF_000696875.1 Nestor notabilis | reverse complement strand
GGGAGCGGGCGGGCGGGGAGGGAGCCTGAGCCCTTCGCGGTAGTGCTGGGAGAGGGGGGACCGGGCTGCGGTTACCTCGGTGTGCGCCAGTGCTGCCTCCCTTCCCGCTGAGTGGGGAGCTGCCTGAGATAGGGGCCGCTGGCTGACCCAGTGCGAGAGTCTTCTTCCGAGGGGAAGCATTCTGACTTCAGGTCGAATCCTGGTCGTGCGTAAGTGGCTACCAGGAACATACATATGTGTGTGTGTGGGCACGCATCATAGCCCAGAAACCAGTCGGGTCCTGGGCTCTATCACCATCAATGTGAGCAGCAGGTCGAGGGAGGGGGTTCTCCCCCTCTGCTCTGCTCTCATGAGACCTTGCTTGCAGCACTGTGCGCAGTTCTGGTGTCCACAACCTAAGAAGAACATGGAGCTGATTGATAGCCTTCTGATATCATAGTACAAAACTACAAAAATACAGAATCAGCCACAGCTGAAGTACTGCTACTGGGAGCATTTTCTAATGTACAGGTTTCTCATAATGTGGTTTTGGCCGCAGCTCAATGCCTCTGCTACCGTCAGCCATTCTCATGTCAGATGAAGTTGCTCTCCTTTGCAGAAAGCTAAGCAGATAAGCATTTACTGGGCTTGAGACCACCTGGATGTAATCATAATTGTACGAAGAATTTGAAGCCATCTTGGTTTTGTCTGTTGTTTCCCTTAAAATTGTTTAATTAAAAAAAAATATTAGTTTTATGAAGTTTAAGTAATTTACTACTTTGGAGGAAAAGCTTGTCATTCAATAACATCTAAGCAGTCTCTTCTAAACTGGAAGATTTAAAGAAAAACCAGCCAACAGTTAAGTTTGAAGTTTGTTTAGTTTATTTTTTAGCCTTTTCACAAATTAGCATTAAGATCCTCTAACTCTTTGGGGTTTTTTCTTTATGGAAGTTAATGCACTGCTATCACTAAACAGCTGCCCTGCAATATTGCATATGTAAGTCATACTTCCTAATTTTATTAGTGGTCTAACAAATGAACCTTTTCCCCTACCACATGTGCGTGTTTCCTTTGTGTTTATGGAGAGGATGAGGAGTACTGAGACTCCCCCTGTTGTTTGTTTATTTTCCTTTTTTTTAAGTGGATTTATCTTACATGTGTTACTTGCTGTAACTAGTTGGAAATTCTGTCATTTGCATTTATAATTCTCTGCTGTTTCTGAAATCTCACTTCTAGCATGTACCCCACTGCAACAATCCTATGCTGTTAAATCTTCAGATGCACTGAAAAGTTCTCTGTCCTCTGAAATGCGTCAACCGGTTAGGAAGCAGACAAGTAAGTAAGACAACAAATAAAAGTTGCACAGAACATAATAGTATAATATCTTTGAATAATTATTAGTGCTTACATGCTTCTACTGCTCTGCTCTTGTTTGGAAATCACTTTATGTTGCAGGGGTTCGCTGCCTACTTTCCAGCTCAAGGGGACAGCAGCTGTAAAAAACATGTTTAACTAAATCTTCCAAAAACATCTTTATATGTAACTTCTGCTAATCATGGGGACATCTGGAGAGCAAATAGATTGGTTAACTACCTCATGAACCTTTGGTTTAGTGATTGTTTTCACAGTGGTTTTTTATATATAAAACATCCTTCAGTTGAAAACTGACAGCATGGATCTGGATGAGGGGGGAACCTTGGCAGAAGCTGTGTTCTCAAAACTGTCTGTCATCTGGTAGTGTCTCTAAGCTCTGTCAAGTGCCTGGATAGCTAATACTGAACTGCCTGATTGCAGTAAGAAAACAGCTGGCATTGGGTTGTAAGGTGGATTGTCTAATAATCAGGTGCCATTCTGTTTTTTGTATAAAAGACAAATAACTTTGTTTAGCTTGGTTATATTTCACTCACTGTGCATGCATGCCCTCTTCCTTCATCATTCTTTTTTGCATCCTTCTGCAGGTGAGACAAGTCTGAGCAGTGAGAAGAGTGCACCTACCCCTGTAACTGTCAGGAGGCTCGCATCTCTCGGATCAACAGTAAGATTCCTCCGTAGTGTCTGTAGCACTGTTCAATTCCATCTAAACCTCACTGTGACTGGTTAAATCACTTAGCACCTTTATACAATTACTGTTAACTGAGCAAACTATGGAATTCATTATTGTGCCTGTGGTCCTTAACAAGTAAGTAGGGAAAACGAAATTGCAGCATCTTTGGGAATTACGTTATGATTACTTGGGCCTACAGAGTGGCTTGTTGTCTTTGGTGTTACGATGTTTTAGATTTTTGCCTCTTGTTCACTATATAATGATAGTGTGGCTGCTTATTTTTAAGACGATTGTATTTTTGTTTCTGCTTTAATATGGTGGACAGGGCAAAGTAGAAAGCTAGTGGTGAAAGTTCTTAGTGCAGTGTGTGAGGACATGTATTTGAAGATACATAGCTCACCAAGCTGAAAAAATTGTAACCCTGACTTACTAATTTAGTTTACTAGAACTCATCATGTAGGATGAAGTGATGTGGCTTTTATGGAGTTTAGGGGGTGCTAATGTCTCAAACTTTCTTAATCTCCTTCCTGGCACAATGGTTATGAGCTGTCTGTTCGGAGTAATGCTTATGAGAAAGTACAATGGTAAAACCCATCCGAACCCAACAATTGCCTTCCCTATTTGTGGGAGAGAGGTTGGGTTTTTTATTTTGTGTGTATTTTTAATAGCATTGCCTATATGAAGGCATTTAACTGTGGTGGTAAACTAGTAAGCAGCTACAGATGAGTTTAACCTGTCTAATGCATCTGTTTTCAAAAGCCTGCTAGTGGGACTCTGAAGCCTAAAAAAGATGTTCTCCTTATGAAAGAGAAAAAGAAACAGAAGGCACTGGAGAAGGAGGTATGAATACATTCCATGAGTTCAATCCTGTAATGTTTCCCACTTACCATACTTAAAAAATACAAGCTGGTAAAATTAGCCTCTTTTTCATTACAAAGCATACAGGTAGCTTACAAACAGCTCTGCACAGAGAAGAGATTATCAAATTCTCTGATATGTAGAAAGCATTGGGTTTGCTAATGCAATTACATTGATTCCTATTGCATGTGATCAGCTGTGTAGCCAGTCTCTGTTCGTTTGTTTTTAAAAGAGAATAGAGTCCTATGTTCTCTACCCAAAGAAGGTTCTATTTTATGTAACAGTAACAATCTGTTTGCTGAGATTTTTGCTTAGTAATTGACATAATTTTAATATTTCAGAGGCAGCTGGCTTTTCCTTATCAGCACACTTCTGTGTGCTGATGTATGCCTTATGTGTCTCAAATGTCACATTCTCTTTTTCCGTTCCACAGCCAAAGAGGAGAGTTGGCTTTTGTTGCAACTTGAAGCTAGGACTATTCTGAATTTAACACGTTGTACTGGCTCAGTAGCACAAAATAAGTCAGGTGAAAATCTAGGACTGCAAATTTGAGCTATATAATATTAGAGAACTATGGTGATTTTATCTCCTTTTCTGTGAAGGGCAGAGTTAAAGATATATATTCTGTACAAAAGTTTATACAGTTTGGATACTCAGTCCATCCAAGAAAACCACAGGCACAAGCTAATGATGTTATTTGAGAAGAATAATAGTAGAAATAAAGAAAATGCTTTTTTTATTTTAGATACGTGCATTAGTGAGAGAGCGTGGAGAGCAGGATAAAAAACTTCAGACTCTGGCTGAGGATTTTGTTAAGAATGAAGCAAAGCTGAGTGCTGCAGTTCAGGAGAAAACATCCCTCTTGGCAAATGTTGCATGCCTGAAAAAACAGCTTCTGGAACTAACAAGAACCAATGAACTATTAAAGTCAAAGGTATTCAAACAAGCATGTATCTGCTTTGCCTTTGTTGTTAAGCTCCCTGGGAAAGAAGAAACTTCAGTTACTGATCAGCATCTGTTTTCATGTGCCTTTCACTAGCAGAGACAGAGCATGTCCGGTCTGCGATCTTGTGTGCTTCTGTCTAAAGGCAGAGCAGGACCTGTTAACATCCATCCTGGGGATGGGCGGGAGGGGGATAACTTTAAAGGATTGTGTGAAGAACAATTCATATGAAGGGATTATGCTTATTGGTTTTATATTCCTCTCTAATAAGCTGTCTGAAGATGGTGTGCAGAAGAAAATGAGCAGCCTATGCATGGAGTTAATGAAGCTCAGAAACCAGAGGGATGCTAAGGAAAAGGTATGACCATTTGCACTGCACAGGATAGTAATTCTGAGCTTCTCAGGAAGAGTCAATGAAAGGGCTTGGCACAGAACTGCAGGTCATGTGTTGTTTCTGTCCTCAACCTAGTAGTTTCTTCTAATTTCTGTAGAGTGAAAATAGAGAAGTATTCTTGATTTTGCTGTTGATGTGCACAGTAAATCTTCCTTCAAGTAAGGAAGACTAGAAATACCTCTGTTAGAATATCAGTCTGTTGGTTGCACTGCTGATTTCCTTGAAAACCAGTGGTCCTAAGCACAGTTTGAAGCTCTTACATGTATTTGATTTTTTTACTTTTTTTTGGGGGGGGGAGGGGGATGTGTGGTGATTGTTTTTATAAATGGCTAATATCTTTAGAGAGGAATACTCTGAACTGCATTTAGCATAGGAACAAGTGCTATCATTAAATTGTAGCTATGAATTAATTTCACTTTACTACTGTCTCTTAGACAATGGATTTTTTTTTTTTTAACAATCTTTCTGATAGTAATACTTTTCTTTTTTTTTTTTTTTTTAAGACTGCACTTGCAAAGCAGGAAGATATGGAAATGAAGCTGCAGGAAGTACAAAGGAATCTAGAGCATTCAAAAGGAAAAGTAGCACAGTTGCAAGAAAAACTGTAAGTAGTATGGAATGGAAGTGACTGAGGGAAGAAATTATAATTTGTCCAGCTAATGTAACTGTCCTAGCTTAGTTGCTTGTGGTACAATATGCTCAGCCTCCCTCCTGCAATGAGAGAACCATATGGAGCAAGTATCAAAAGAGGGTAGAATCACTTCTTAGTCTTAGAGCCAATACCAGTTTGTCAGCCAAAATGGATAATGAAAAAAGTATGCATTACTCTAAGTTGTGATTCAGTTATTCGTTTCTACTTGCTTATCTGTAAATAAATAGCTTCCAAGTAGCTCTGAATTTTTTAAATACATTCATCATGAAAACTTCCT
The DNA here is from genome assembly GCF_000696875.1 of Nestor notabilis. Classification (NCBI taxonomy): domain Eukaryota; kingdom Metazoa; phylum Chordata; class Aves; order Psittaciformes; family Psittacidae; genus Nestor; species Nestor notabilis. The sequence goes on along the minus strand of NW_009942560.1, from coordinate 12,061 downwards.
GGTTTTAGGTCTGCTACTGAGAGAGAGAAAGTTGAAGAAAAGTCAGACACTGAAAAACTTTTGGAATATGTCACAGAGCTCAGGTAATAACAAACTGCTCTTGAGCTGGACTGGGTAAGTTAAGAGTCAGTAAAACTAAGCCTCATTTAGGGACTGGTGAATTAGAACCTTGGCAACAATTCTGTTTAACACTATTAAAACAGAGGGGGAAAAGGAATCAAACGTTTTTTCCACACAATGGATAGGAGTAATAATGTTAATTATATTTCCAATTGTCTCTGTGTTCTTCCGGGCTAAGCAATAATATGGAGGAGTTTTGTATCAGAGTCCTGAAATCCTGGTGTTAGCCTGAGTCATTTGTACATAAGTCAAGCTGAATCCTTTTCCTCGAAGGTACGAGCAGTAAAGTCTTTTAGCCCTTGCTTGTAAAACAATTTACAGCAGGGTGAAATAAACCCCTCAATCTTGGCTTGCAGTGAACTTCATAATACTGATTTGCATTTACGAGTTATGATGAATTATGTATGTATGAGCATCAGTCTGATTCTAAAAATCACTACTCTAGTGCTCTGTAACTGATTGAAACTCTAACCAGTCTTCACAGTAATGTGTCCCTAACTCAGAACATGGTGAAAATACAAAAGTATTTAAACTTAACTATTTCAGTCTTCACCCCTCCTCCCTCAATCAGTTTACTCACTAAGAGATACCTCAGTAACTGACTGTATATATTAAGACTGCTTATTCTTGTAAAATGTGGTTTATTAATGTGTATGCTTTTCTATGAAAACTCAGCTTTATAGAAACCTGGATGTAGCAGTCATCTGTAAATCAGTTATGATGACTAATAATGTTTTATAAATATAAAGGTTTATATTTATGTGATTGTATGTTTCTTTTAAAACAAAACATCAGTGTTGAGATAAATTGCTCTTTAATTAACCTGTCTTAAAGTGCAAAAACTCGTGTTTGGGAAAGCAGGGGAAGTCAGTTTTCCTGTTGGAAACCAACAGTCCTAAGCATTTCTTCTTTGTGCTGAAGAGTAAGTCTTCCAGCAAAATTTAGTGGTAACAAGTACCTGAATTTTCTCCCACAGTAGTGTTGCGGAAACAGTTGACAAATACAAGCTAGATGTTGCCCGGATGGAGGAGACAGTGATAAAGAAAGACCAAGATATTGAGATCCTGCGGGATACCCTCAAAACAAAAGAGGAAGAATCATCTAAACTGATAAAAGACCTTAATGACAGATGTCAATTGCTTCAACAAGAAAAAGGTAATTGTTACTGTTTGTATGCCATCAGCATATGTAGGATCACTGACATGTTTTAAAGCATCTCAAATAGGTTTGTTATAAAATATCAGTTCAGCCTTGTTCATCCCAAGTTAAGTTCTCTCTCTGAGCTGCAGCTGAAAACAGCTAGGAATATCCCTGACAACATGGAAACCACCTTGAATCTGACCTCTTTTAAGTCTAAATTTGTATTTCTGTGGAGGGTTACTAAGGTAGATAGTACAGAATGAAAATTATTTACATAGTAGAAATGGCTTTAATCTGAAAGGTGAACACAAATGACTTATTCCTTACTCTTCATTGAGGAGCAGTATGATACTGTCTCAATTCACTGTTAGAAGTATGTGTGCAAGTTCATTGAGTTACTGGAAATGTGTCTAGGAATCATTCATCACCTCTTTTCTCTCTCTGCCCCAAAACCAGCAACACTGCAGCCTGAGACTGGTACTCAGTTCTCTGTGTACCAGTTGGCTTGTGTGTGCTAGCAGCATGTGGAAGAAGCTATGAGAAAATCATTTAGTTGTTTTTCCCCACCCACACTGCTGTTTTGATAAAGGCTT
>NW_009942560.1:0-10177 GCF_000696875.1 Nestor notabilis | reverse complement strand
TTCCTGCTGTTAAAATAATTTTTTTAAGTGGTGTACTTCTAGCTGATTTTTGAGGGTTTCCAGATGGGTTAAAGATGAGGGTTTGTTTTGTTTGGATTTTTTTTTTCCTTGCCTAATTAACTATAACACTAGAATGCAAGTACTATAAAGATGTTGTAGTTCTTTGAAGATGCAGAAGGGAATTTGTGTTACATAGACAATTCTTTTAACCAGAGAAAGAGTTGTTGGAGACCACAGGAAAATTCCTCAGTATGAATGCTGAAATAGAAGACTTGAAGAAAAAATTTTGTTTAGAAGAGCAAGAACACCAAAAACTGCTTCAGAAACATGAGGAGATGGTCTCTCAGCTGAAGCAAGAGAAGGTAAATACAGACTATAAAGTAGTTTAAAAATAGACTCTAATCCAAATGACTGGCACGAAAGGTTCTGATTTTGCCTACATACGAGATTAGACCATTATTAATACAGCAATCTGTAGAATGTTAACTGGCTGCTGGCCAGCAGAAATAGTGTGGTCCAACAGCTTTAAGAATCGTAGCTGTTATGGTGGGTGTTTTGGTCCTTTCTGTAGAATTGACCTTATTCTTGTGCTTCAAAGTTTGAACACTGCAAAACAGTTTTTAATATCTGGAAAAGTACTGGTAGCTTTAAAATCTGTGGTACTCTGGCATACAGGAGTTATCTGCATCAATGCATCAGAAGTTACTAGAGTTTCAAGATGAGGTAACAAATGAGAGACGTATTCTTGAAGAAGAGCTGAATGATACCATGAATGAGCTGAATAAACTGCATGCTCAGGAGAAGAAAGCTGGAAAGTTGGTGAAGCGGTTGGAACAAGAAATCAAATCTCAAGCTCTTGAACTTTCAGAGATGGAAGTAAAGCTGAAAGGGTTTGTGAAATAAACTTCCTAATTCTAAACCTTTGAAATGAAAAATGTTAAATCAATAGTATAAACGAAGCCGTTGAGCCTCATTTGGGTTTTAGAGACCTGAACAGATCACAACTTATTTCTTGCTGGTTGTTGATTATTGATAGCGATTAGACCAAATAACTACCAATAATGACTTTCATCAGTTTTATACAGTCTTAATTTAGTACTGAGCGTGCTGAGACTTGCTTGAAATGCCAGTACTGTAGTAATATGATGTTGCCGTGAAGGGTAAGCTACATGCATGTCATGTTGGATGTTTGTGCCCTGGAAAGGGCAATGACTAGGAAAGATTTTCAAGCAAGCTCTTTCTTCTTTCACATACTGAAAGATTGCTGTTAGGTGTTCAATCTGTGCTATACCTATCTTGAGAAATAAGGTGGGGGAGATGCTTAGTTAAATCTGCTATGAAAAACTGTGCTTCAAGTTGTGGCAGAGAAGTTACTCATTTGTCACAACTTGCTGCTTCCGCTGCAAGCCTTCTGTAACTGATAACAGCATTGGTTCAGATATACTTATCTCCAGCATGGAATGATTAACTTTTATTTCAGGAAGAATGCTGAGTTGGAGCAAATCAATGAAATGCACAGCAAAGCTGTTTTGCAAATCCAAGAAGAGCACAGCAATACATTGCGTAAACTTGGAGAGACTGTTGCTGAGTTTGAAAGGTATTTGAGTTTCATTAAGTTCTAGGACAGGGATTATCTCTGAGATTACAGTAAAATAGGCTGTTTATTCATGTGCCTTGGCACTTAACACTATATGAGCTTTGGTACAATATTAGAGCAGAGGACTTTGTGATGGAGTATTTGATGGCATTAAGGAATTTATGCCTTTTGAGTACTAGTCAAGCATAATAAACATAGTTGCTGTCTAGTACAGGAAACTGGATGTTTCTTCTTCCAAAGTGTAACCAATTATAATACTCTAGTGCTCTTGAACCTCAGTGACAGGTGTAGCTAGTGATGGTCTTCTCTTTGCACTAAAATATCTTGCAGAAAGACTTCCTGTGTTGGCTTGAAACTTGCATTGAATCATTATTATTTTCCTACAATTCTTGCAGATCCTTCCTCTCACAATATTCAGGTTGTGGAAGCATTTAAAAATTGATAAGATATTACTAAAAGATATTGCTAAGTATGCAAGGCACCCATGAAGGATCCAGTGGGATATTTGCCAATGCGAGCTGCAGATAGTAGGTCTTTTGGTGCTTAAAATAAGCTTTGGATGTAGCAGGTCTTTGGTGTTTTACAATATCTACCAAAATATAACAATAGCCATATCGCGGAATTCGTTGTAGTGTTATTGCTTATGGCTTTATGGAAATGTATTGAATATTTACTTTTTTTAGGTTTGGGTTTATCAATGCCAGAACACAGCCATCTCTCCAGATAATAAAGTCTCTTACACTTGTTAGCATGAGCTTTTGTAAGGCCTGAAGATGTCAATTTGTATTTTGCCTAAAGTAACGAGGTTTTTGTTATACTAGTTACAAGAAGACGATAGCTGGAGAAATATGTGGTCTTAAACTGGAGAACACTTCTCTGCGGGAAGAAGTTGCCAACCTAAAAAAAGTAGACCAAGATAATCTACAGATGCTTCAAGAAGCAGAAATCACTAAAAACAAAGCAAAAGAAGAATGTGCAAGGTACTAGACAGACTTTTCTTTAGGCTAAAAAAAGCCAATTAGGGCTTCCATTCCTAACTAGAACTTTACACAGTGCTCCAGTAGATAAAATTGGTATTTGGTGTAAGCTGAAGTTTCTTCCTTCTCCCAGTTTGGAGGATTGAAAATACTGACAGACAAAATTCATTAAGCTTATATGCATTAGAAAACCAGTCTGTTTGGTATGTTCTATCTGTTTCTATACTGTTCTTTTGTAGCACTGTTTGTGTAAACCTTTCAGTTCTACTAACAGCTTTTGAGTCTTGGGTACTTGTGGTTTTGGATTTAGAGTAATGCAAATAAATAACTAAAGGATTTGTTAAGGATGGATAATATTTTCCTCAGGATGCTTTTAGACATCCAGACAAAGCTTGCACTAAAAGAAGCGGAAACAGAGAGAACAAAAGAGTCTTGCCTTGCACAAATAACTAAACTTCAGGAAAAACTGGATGCGCAAACCGAAGATCTAAAAAGAAAACTTGAAGTGGAAAGATCAAGGTGACTTTTCTCAAACTAGAAGTGCATTTTGGAGCACATCAAAGCTGCAGTGTGAAGAGAGTTAACTGTTAACATAATGAAACTCCACTTCTTGCTTTTTAGGAAAACTGTAAAGGAAGATGTGACCTCTAGCTTAAAAGAAGAGATAAAGACCTGGCGTAATCTATATGAGGACTTGTATAACAAAACAAAGCCTTTTCAGGTGTGTAATCAAGTAGATGATTATTAATAACTCTTAACTTAAAACTTGTGCAGTTGGCTCAAGTTTTAGTCTTGAGAAATAGACATGCTATTTCCTGTTCTAAGGCATTTATCCCACAACAGTTTCCTACTGTCCCTTGAGCTAGCTATTCCCCTTCCCATCTAGAAAATCTTTGTAGATTTTGGTTCAGTGAAAAGCTATGTTTATTTTAAAGATTACTGAAGGTTCAGTGTGTATTTCAGCAACAACTAGATGCATTTGAAGCAGAGAAGAATGCACTCTTAAATGAGCATGGTGCTGCCCAAGAAGAACTGAATAAGCTAAGTGATGCATATGCTAAACTACTTGGCCACCAGAACCAGAAGCAAAAAATCAAGCATGTTATGAAGTTGAAGGAAGAGAATGCCCACCTAAAGCAGGTTTGTGAAACAACAAGTTAGAAATCTGAAAGTTATTAATTTGCTTGATTTGTTTGTTGCTCTAAATATTTATAAACTCATCCTGCAAACTACTTGTTTTCTGTGACTGTTACGTTCCTTACAAGAGCTAGATTAGAACAAACCACCAGCCTCCAAGAACACCAAGAGAATCTGTTTTATTTCTGACTGAATTTATGACATACAGAAGGATCACCAGTACAAATAACTACCCCGACTTTTAGCTTGGTTGGTTGGTTTTTCTTAACCATTTTGGAGGTTCTAGGCTTAGTAAACCATCTGCTGAAAGCATTGCCTGAAAGTTTCAGGCTACCATAAGTGCTTAGTGATCTTACACAGCAGTTACACAGTGGTGCTGGTTTCTCTAACACCTGTATATTTGTCTTTGGTTTGTTTTTGAATGTCACTAATGATTGTGTATGTATGTTTGTGTTTAGCATTAGTCAGAAGGGCTATTTCAGTAAATGAGAAAGCAGGCTTTTCTTAGTTCTTAATCTAACTTCCAAGTTATTATATTTTCTTTAGGATGTCTCAAAACTGCGTGCATTACTAGCCAAAGAAAAGCAAAGCAACAGAGATCTTCAGGAGCAACTGCATGCAATTCGGGGTGTTCGCCGTTTCGATCCTTCTAAAGCTTTCCAGCATGACAGCAAAGAAAATATTCCTCCAAAAACTCCTTTTAGAGAAGGTAAGCTTAGATACTGATGTAACTATGTCCTTGTACCTCTTAAGTTTAACTGAAGAAAGTACAAGTCTTGCATAATCTGCTGCCTTTGGGGAAGGAAGGAGAATGGCATCTCATGTTTCACAGCAGATGGTGGAGGGCTGCCTCTACAGGGCACTCCCAGTGCCCCAGGTTTGCTATTGTGCTTTCCAGCCCAGTTTCTCACAACCTGATATGAGCAAGTGTCCTGTGGGGTCAGACAACAGGAGAGGTGTGTAGGAGGGTAGGAGGAAGGAGTGGATTACAGAGAAACTGCTGGTTTGCATGATCTTGCAGGATGTGAACCTTGCTTTGCTGCTGTGTAGCACCTACAGTTTTCCTTCTGTCATACAGCTTAATGTTGCTGCTAGCTGGGTGTCAGGCAGTGTCCCCTGCACAAGCGCTAGGAGTAACAGTGGTTTGGCTGCAGGTCTGAGGTCTGGCTCTTTAGCTGCTACCCAGCAGGATTTGTGCCTACTGCTGTAGGTGCAAAAGGCTGGCAGATGAATGTGGTGTGGAGAGAAAGATGGCAAGGGCACAAAGGGAAGCAGTGGAGGAGAGAGTGTGGGAGGGCAGAGATCTCCACCAGACTTTCATTTTACAGTGTATTCCAGGGTCTGAAGTTCTGGCTTGCCTGGTGTATACAGTGTAGTGCTGCCTTCCCCCCAGCAGACAAATAATTACTCTATGGGTTTTGACTATTGCTCCCACCACAAACTTAGTAATGTTCTTCTATTGCAGGTAATAAAAATAAAATTTAGTCTCTTGGTACTAAGGAAAAAAACCTTAAGTTGCCAATAAACTCCCTCATATACTACAGAAGACTTCAACAGACTACTGTTCACCTTGAACTTGGATGCTGTATATAATACAACTTAGAGGGAATACTAGAGAAATGGTCTAAAACTATATATTTTTAGAAAAACTATGCTTGGCTATGGTCTTACTGAGAAGCCATGAGCATACAGGTGACTGTATGTTCCAGGTGCCTGGTAACATCATTGTACTCTTTAACTCACCAATTCATGTTTTTGTATGCTGGAGCTACTTAGCTTGGTTTTGACAGAGAAACCTAAGAAAAGGTGAATAAGCACTGAAGAGTAAGGATGATATATTAAATTTAGTTTCATGAAAGATGGGATTTTTTTTATTCTATCTCATGTTTTTTTAATGTTTAATTTTGCTATTTATGGTTGTTTCAATACCAGTGACAGCAATGCTGCCAGGAGACCCTTTCTCCTCTGCGGCCCACATAATACAGAACCAGTGTAGAAAACTGGACTGTACAGTTTTAATATTCTTAAAGGGATCTATGTTCAGGACATGCTAATTTCAATCTTGGGGCTGGATACTGCAGCTGTTGATCTTCAGAAGAGGATTTGCTGCTCAAACTCAATTTGACTCCATTTAGGTAAATGTTTGCATACTGATGCTAACATTAGTGTCTTCAGAGAAATGCCTCTTTTACGAATGCTGAGCTCACTGGGCTCTCATATTGTCGTAACTTTGTAGCTGTTGTAATTGATCAATGTTACCTGAAGGGGAACAACATCAGAACTTGTCTTAATGGGGTGGGAGGATCCTTGCTGTGTACACACATTTGTTGTACAGATCTGATTTTTCACAATGTGGGAAAAATCTGTTTGTATCTAAAATGAAGAATGTTTCAGCACAATAAAAATTTTAAAGATTTTTTTTTTTTAAAGTTACCTTCAGAAATCAAGGATAAAACCCAAACTCAAATTAGAGTGTAATTGACTTAATGTTCTTTGTTCTAGTCTTAAATCTTTGTAATGAAGCCTAGTGTCAGTCTTGGCACAAAGACTGCATATTCTGCAGTCCTACAGAAATTCAGTGGAACTGTACAATACATACAACCTGCAATTCCCTTATCCACTTGTTTCCTGTGAGTTCCTCTTAATACACAAGTACTGGCACTCAAGTGAAATATGGAACTCTGTGTTCTTGCTATTGTACCTACTAATACCCTGCACATGGGTGCTGCAGAGAGGCAGTACACAGAGCTTGATGTGTGGGAGATACTGCCATTTATACTGACATTATGGGCTTACAAAGGATTGATAATACGTGGGAAATAAGGTACCAAAAATGTGTATTAAGTCCAGGGAAAGAAATTGCTAGGTTTTGTCTGTTAATGTCATCTTTCTGTGTTTGCTGGATTACTTGAGCTTCTGAGGAGCAAGGATGAGGATTAATTTAAGGTGTTTGAATTGAGAAATAGTGTTCAACTTAGCAGTTTGCCTGAAGTGTTGAAAGGCATATTTTAACAAGTTGCTGAAAGAATTTAATACTGGAGTTCTCCTTGTGGAGAAAAATATGAAAGTTTTCCTGTCTGAAAGATGAAGTAAAAGAAATTTGTAGAGTAAATGTGCATTAGTCTGGCTCACTAGATGAGAACACAGTCATATTAGAAACCCTGATGTCACATGCTGGTTGGTGGATGTGAAATAGTAGTTGGTTAAAGCAAGTTGCCTGGTGAGTAAGGGGGTGGGAAGGGACACATCGGTGAACAACTGAAAATGGAGTAAGTGACACTCCACAGCTCCTACAGTGTTCTCACAAGATGGCATTATTTAATGCATGGCTGCTGGAGTTGCACACTTCCTGTGCTGTTCTGCTCACATGGGGGGTTTTGAGGCAAAATCCCTGTTCATAAATCAGAATGTTGAAGTCTTTAAAGCCTTCATGCCAAAATGTGAGACATCCTTAGTTCAATGTAGTTTTAAAAATGTAAATGAGCCTTTTATTTCAAGAGAGATTAGGGCAAGTGAATGTTAACAGAAGCTTCCACAAAACTCAAAACATGGCAATGGGGATGCTGAGGTAAGGTACCTTATTTTTTCACTGAACCTTGATTTGCATTTGAAATGTCCTGCATCAAGTTAGCAAGACTTTGTCAGAGGGTGGAAGTATATGAAGTGAAGCAAAATACTGCAGATATCACAAGACTGTGCTATTATGATGACTACATGTTTTCATACAGCCTTCATTAAAACCTTCTAGCTTAATTGGCAGTTCCATTTTAATTCCTTCTTAAGCTGCTGAGAGCATGCTTATATTGACAAGAGTAGGTCACTCCAGCAATTAATTATGCTAGCCTTACAGCACTGTCAGGTTCTGGTTTAGCTTTAAAAGATAGATAAATAATGTAGAGCAGACTGGGGAGAGAAGTAAAGAGTGGAAGGGGAAATTGAGTGCTTTATGTCAACTTTAAGTTGTTTACCAGTATCATGCAGATATGAAATACCTGTTAAAAACTGAAACTTTGATACTGGTAGCTCACCTAAGGTACACTGAGATATTCACTACAAGAATCAACTACCAACACTGTGGAACATATTTTTTAATCTTAATTTAAAAAACACTAATTTAGCAAGAAATAATTTCTATCTCACTAATTTGCAGCAAGGTCTGCGTTGCACTGAGTTTAAACATGAAAGGGAGAGTTGTGAGACTCCTCAACCCAGCTGACCTAATGCGAGCCCTCCTCCCATTTCCAGTAAAAGGGAAACTGCATAAGAGTCCGTGCTGGTGCTTTGAATAAATCTGATGCACACAATGGCTGCACTCACTCATGCTGGCGGTTCTGAAGTACAGACTTAAGTCCCTACGGAGCTGCTTGAATGGTACCACTGGGAATCAACCAAAAGCTTAGCAGCATTCAGAGCCGCACGTGATGTAGGGCTTGGATTAGCATTTCAGTTTCAAAGGTCAATTAAGCCACTGCTGCTTTTCAGTCCATGTGCTCTCTGCAGGCAAAGCAGACAAAGGGACGAGTGCGCAGTAGAACTGCAGTAACTTCCTAGGCTGATAATTCCTTCTGTAGTTTGGGGCAATGCCTGAAATGCCGGTGGAAATGGAGCAGGTAAGGCTCTGGATCTTTGCATTAACTGATTGCTGCTGCATTTTGATTACAGAACCTAAGGGAAATGAGACAGGAACAGAGAATTGCGCTTTATAGTCTCCGCAAATCGCGGTCTGAAATGCTAAAGAGTGCAAGGCCTGGTGCATTCGGTCACCCTGTGGTGCATTATGCTTAAATAACTGATATTGACTATAATACAATATCTGTATGTTCTGTGAAATCATAGTGTTTCACAAAGTGAATATAGTGCTAAAGACATTGGAAGTGTAAGCTAGAATGCTACTGCATTCAATGTAAATGAGGAAAAAAATAGACTACATTGTTATGAAGAGAACAAATTACACCCAGTTTTTGTAACTGTTAGACTTGTGACAACACTGTGAAGGTGTTTTACAGGCCAACACCGGAGACCCCAGTGTTAAGCCTTCCCTGCTCTCACCTTGTTCTAAGCCTGAAGGGCTGTTCCAGGTTCCACACAGGTGCAGCTCAGGCTGTTACCTCGGTGTTGCCCTGCAGTTCCCTCAGGCTTTGCAGGTTCCTCTTCTGCATCTCAGCTGAGGAATTGCTGGTATTTTGTAAGAGTTCCAAGGTTAACAAATGGGATCAAATGTCCATAGTGTATTACAAGGAATATAAGGCATCTGCAGTCCAACAAGGCAGAAACTGGCTGAAGTGATCTTGTATGTATGCTTGTCTTGTGCATGCCAGTCTCGTATGTGACCTGGTAAAGGTCATCTACACTATGGTTCTAGTCGGTTTTAGTAGATTTTCTGATTTATCTTTAACTGTGTGTTAGTTGTGGTAGGTATCGGCTGCTTTTCTCCCTTGAATGCTACTTAAATACTGCTTTAAGTCAAGCTGAAATTAATTTCTCAAGTAAAGACATCAGTGTGAACATAGCTGAAGTAAGGCTTGGCCACTAGTTCTTGTGCATCTACCTAACTTTAGTCCTGTTGCTCAAACCGATAGGGGGTAAAGGGTCTTTGCCTTTGTGTGGGTCAGAAGTATCACAGTAAAAAGCTTTGTGAACAGGTTCATGTTACTTCAAAACCCTGCAGGTAAAAGAATAAACTGTTATCTTCTAAGCGTAAAACTGTGGGATAAGTAAAGCAGGCAATGATTGCTTTCGCTGAGGAAACCCTACCTTCCCTGGGGCATTTACCAGTCACTTTCATATAAAGCTGCGAATAAAGGCAATGGGAAAATGCACGATTTTCTGCCGTTCTGAAAGGAAAATGAAATAATTTCTCTTGAATAGGTGCCAGAGCTGTACTAAGGGTAGCTCTTAGTCGCCAGACATGTGAATTAGGAAGTTTTGCTGCATAAAAAGCAGGAGCTGATACTTTCACACGAGTGGAAGTTTACAGTTTCTACGGGCAGAGGCTGTCACGTTAAGGCTGTAAACAAGGAGCGGTTATTGCAGGAGCTGGGGTTGCTTAGCAAGAGCTGTAGCCGCAGCCTCGGGCGCGGCACGGAGAGACACACAAACGCGCTGCTCACCAGCTGCTGAGCCCTTCCGCCGTGCTGGGCGCAGCGTGACAGTCCTTGCCTCCTCTCGCGGGAGGAAAGGGAAAGGAGCAATCACTGCCTGCGCTAAGAGCCGAGACCTGTGGCCGCAGGACGCCGACCTGTGCCGCTGTGCTGGAGCCCGTTACGGGCTCATGTACTTGAACGCAAACGCCGTCAGAGCCGCTGCAGGGTCACGTTCAGCCCGGGCCCCCGCTCCGCCTCTCCCTCCCGCTTTCCAGTGGGCTCTTCCCAGCTGCCCAGCCGGGGCCTTGGCTCTGCGGTGTCTCCGGAGGAGCGATGGTTGCGCTCTGGCGCTCGCTGCGGGTAAGAGCCGCTCCCCTTCCGCG
>NW_009942559.1:4554-4905 GCF_000696875.1 Nestor notabilis | reverse complement strand
AACATCTGGATCCGTGTGCTCCCATCCTGTGCTTGGTGACAGCTGGCTACAGAGCCTGTGTCTCCATCACCACTACTCACTCCCTGACAGGCTCTCCTGGGATGGATCAAGGTCCTGCCCCTGTACTCCTGGCAGCCTTCTTTCTGTGTGTCCCTTCCTGGGGGAGCAGGGACATCCCCGGTGCCAGGGTGTCCAGGCTGGTTCCTGCCCTTGCTTGTGTGATGCCCCCAGCCCACAGGAGCTGATCAGTGGGTAGTGAAGGATGAAGCAAGGCTGAGGTGCCCTCTCCCACAGTACAGGGGCACTGCCTGGGGCTGGCAGGGCCCAGCCTGCAAGGACCAGCTGTTGGTG
>NW_009942559.1:2943-4163 GCF_000696875.1 Nestor notabilis | reverse complement strand
GATCCTGTTGGCTCGAGTCTGGGCGCAGCGAGCGGCCGGACCTGTCCAGTGGTGCTGCTGTGGAGAGTTGCACAAGGGGCCAGGAATAGAGCAACAGGAGGTGATTAGAGGCTGCAAGGCCCAACTGGGTGGCAGCAATAAATAGACGAGGCTTAAGTCCCTGCCTACCTGGGCAAGGCTGCTGGGCACGCCTGCCTGCACGGGGCAGCCACAACCTGTCCCTGTGCCCTGCTATGGCCAAGCCCTGGGCCAGCCTCTTCCCTTTGCTGATGATGGAGCCGAGGCCATGGTGCTGGCAAGGAGTCCTGCTGTGCACGACAGTCCTGTCTGCAGGGATGCGTGCACCAGCCCAGTGGCCACAGCAGCGTGGAGACGTGGTCCTGGCTGTGTCCTTGAGGCTGGCCATGGCTGCTCCGCTGCCCTCCCAGGGCAGGTGCTGCTTCTGACCTTGCTCTGTCCCGCAGTGCTGCAAATCCTTCCTGCCCGGCACCGTGACTGCTGAATCGGCAGCGCTGGCTGCAGCCGGATGCCCTCATTGAGACCTCGTTTGAGACCTGCCATCCTCCAGGGATGCAGGCAGGATGCTGCCTGTTAGGGATGCTCAGCATCCAGCCCAGGGGTAGCTGATCTCCCGTACCCCATGGGGTGGGTGCTGCATATTGTGTCCAGCTCTAGGCTGGGAAAGCAGGTGTTGTGCTGGCTCTAGTGGTCTTGGATGGGGTGAGACAGGGCTGGTACAAAACAAAGGTCATGTAGTGCCTTGTGTCACCGCACACATGCCCAGGAAATGCTGCTTGGGGAATATGGCTGAGCCCATAGCAGGCAGTGGTGGCTGTCCCCAGCATTGTCTTGCCTGGCAGGTCGCTGTGCGGGCACAGGCATCCTTCCTGCCCAGCTGGAGCTCCGCATCCCCTGTGTCCTGTCCCCGCAGGCCAGCTGGCCACCCCAGGGAGAGGGGTGGCAGGAAGGAGCTGTTGCCACTCATTGTCCCCAGCTCAGCTGGGAGTGACAACAGCTCTTTCCTGCCCCATGCTTCCGGCCCAGCTGTGGGGCCAATGGGATGGGGCTGTTCCCAGCCTGCAGCCTGGCGCAGGGAGAGCAGGGAGGTGTGGGACTGGCATGGGGGTGTCCCAGACCCCTGGATGGTGCTGCCTGCTGGGGGTCACTGGGGGCATGGTCAGGAGCTGTTTCATGGAAAGCCAGCTCAGTTTGGCCCATTG
>NW_009942559.1:0-2771 GCF_000696875.1 Nestor notabilis | reverse complement strand
CTCACCAGCTTATTCCCTGGCTAATTCCCCAGGCTATAAATACTGCTCTGCCTCAGAGGTCCATGAGGCCTTGTGGCCACCCCACAGGGCAGGTGCTGGTCCCCCAGGCATGTGGGCAAGAACCTTTGTCCCTGCTGGTGACAAGTGATGTCACTTGTGGGGGCAGCTGATATGGGGTCAGTGGGATCTTGGGCAGGGCTAGGGCTAGCTTTAGCTGGGTTCCCCCTGGCTGTGTTGGGGACTGTGCTGGGCAGGGCAGCCCCTTGGATGCTGCTGCGCATAGTGCTAGGGGTCCCCAGGAATGGGGAGATGGGGGCTCAGGGCCCAAGTGGGAACCCTCGTCCTTTTGCTGAGTATCCCCCTCCCCAGGCCGCAATGAGCCCCTGAAGAAGGAGTGTCCCAAGTGGAAGAGCGACTACCCCATGACAGACGGGCAGCTGCGCAGCAAGCGGGATGAGTTCTGGGACACGGCACCCGCCTTCGAAGGCCGCAAGGAGATCTGGGATGCTCTGAAGGCAGCTGCCTACGCTGTGGAGGCCAACGACCACAGCCTGGCCCAGGCCATCCTCGACGGAGCCAGCATCACCCTGCCCCACGGTGAGGAATGACACCGGTGGGGTGGGTGGCGTGGTTGCCGAGTGCCCCATATCTGGGCACATGGGGATCTTACGCTGGGGAGGAGAGGGGTTCCCAACAGCCATCTATGCAGCTCAGCCCAGTCAAGGGGATCTCTGCCCCAGTGCCTGGGGTGGCCCTTTTCCTATTTAGGTGGTCCATGGGGATGCTGACCCACAGCATGTTCCCCTGCCATCCACAGGGTCCCTGACGGAGTGCTATGATGAGCTGGGCAACCGGTACCAGCTGCCTGTCTATTGCCTGGCACCTCCTGTCAACCTGATCCTGGAGCGGAGTGAGGAGGAGGCAGCGGAGCCGGCTGAGCCCCTGCCCAACGCCCGGCGGGAGTTCACCCTCAAGGTGCGGCTGTCCACCGGCAAGGCCCTGCGGCTCAGCGCCAGCATGGGCGACACCATTGGGCAGCTGAAGAAGCAGCTGCAGGCACAGGAGGGCATCGACATGACCTGGCAGCGCTGGTTCTTCTCGGGCAAGCTGCTCACTGACCGCACACGGCTGCAGGAGACCAAGATCCAGAAGGATTTTGTTGTGCAAGTGATCGTCAACCAGCCTCTGCCGCCCAGGAACTGAGCTACCCCACACTGGTTGCAGGGCATGGGCAGGAAGCTGGGGGCAGCAGCACTGCTGGGGGTGCCCCATGCCATGTCTCAGCCCTGCTGGAGCTGGGGCAGTCTCTGCTCCCCGCTCAGGCTGCCCCCCATTCAGGTGACCCCTCCAGAAGGTCTGCATGGGGCTGTGCCACCACGGTGGTCCCTCTTGGCTGGGGATATGGGCATGCACCGTGTTTGCTGCATGAGGTTTGAGACCAAATGTGTCTGGGGTGGTCAGCACGGCCAGGGCCCCACTACTGGGCTGTGCTGGCGGGGCGAGGCTGTGACCTGCTGGGCTTCAGCTCACCCTGGCCAGGGGGCCCCAGGGTGCTGGGCTGGGTGGAGATGTCTCCCCTCTGTACATAGTCTGTATTTATCAATAAAGCCTTTTCATCCTTCCTCTGGCTGCTGGGGCAGGCTTGGGGGGCTGTCATCTGCAGTCTGTCCGTCATCTGCTCCCCATCTCTGCTCCCTGGTGCCATCCTGACCCCGTCCTGCCAGCCCCAGGTCTTTGCCTGGTTGGACCCTTCCCCAGTACTGCCAGCATCATCCCATTGCTATCCTGGCTGGTTGCTGATGTGGGGCCATCACCTCTCTTACCCAGTGCTTCCCCTCTGGAGGTTTCAGCCTATGTCTGCTCTGGGGACAGTCCATGGAGGGAAACGGTCCCAGAACCACCTTTGTGGCCACCATTGCCTGTCCTGGTGAAAATGTGCCTTTCTGCATCTGCATGCTCTGGCACCCATGGGACAGGACACCCAAGGGTGGCCCTGGGAACTGCCCAGGAGGGTGAAAGTGATGTGTCCCCATCTGTCTTTCCCCCATGTCTTGTGCTGAGGGCTGTGCCCAGCGCATTAACTGTTCCTGCACAGGGCAGCACTGGCCTCATCTTACAAAGGGGGAGAGCAAAGCCCAGGGGGTTGAACAATGTCCTCACTGCCGGGAATAGCTGTCGGCTCTGCCCGCCGGCCCCACGTGAGGCTGGTCCTGCTGCCAGGTTGCCCTTGTGTGGCAAGGGAGGCCAGGCAACCACCGGGACCCTGGCAGGGCTGCTTGGAATGTTCCACACCTGAGGTCATCCTCCAAAGCGGCACAGTGGAGAGGCTGTGGCTGCTGGCACATGTGCTGTCTGCTGGCTGGGACATTTGAGGGGGCCCCATTACTTCTTTGAGGTGGACGGCAACCCCCAACCCAGGTGCAAAGGAGCCTCATGTGATGCTGGTGCAGCATCAGGTTGTGTGTGAATGGGGTGATGAGAGCCATGGGGAGCATCCTGGCTGCCCACGCACAGTATCCATGGGGTGAACCTGGACTGTGCCTCTGCTCTGCTGAGCCTCTGTGGACTGGCTGCTGTGGGCTGTGTGCACCCCAGCTCCCTGCACCCATCGTGGGGGTCCCAGGCAGTGGAGGGGGGGCAGTGGGTCTCTTTAAGAGGGTTCAGGGCTGGGGAGGTGAGTCAGGGCCACCAGAAAGCAGGAGGGTGAGCTCATGGCAAAGCTGCCCCAGTCATGTGGAGCAGCCACAGCTGTCAGTGGTCTTGGGCCGTGG
>NW_009942558.1:11089-17054 GCF_000696875.1 Nestor notabilis | reverse complement strand
GAGAAAAAATGACTGCTATAGCTGAACTCAGTACAGTGATGTTTCCCTTGGTGATAAAAAACAGGCTAAACTTTGTCTTGTAGCCATCCTGTAATATGTGTGCTCATGACTTACCTTTGGGCAGCAGAACTATGCTGGGGGGTAAACTCAAGGAAGGGCTGAGATGCCCCATACTCACACTACTGGTGCTGATGCAAGTATATATAAGCTATTGGCTCATTGTGGGTTGTTTTTTATTATTATTATTTATATTTAAACACAAATGTGTGCTTAATTCACCTCGAAGAGATACAATAAATATCCTCCAACAATGTATGCAGAGAATCTTATTACATTTAGAAATGGAGAAATAAACAGTAAAGAAAAGATGAAATGTTTTCTCGGCTTATAGCTTAAAAAAAATCTCTCCTCAAAAACAAGTAAAAAATAATGCAAAATACTTTGCTTTAGCCTGAGACAGTCTCCTGCTTCCAGATTAAATTTTCTGCCTCAGTTAGTCAATACTTCAAATATTTTGTTGCATTCTTCTCTTTCTAAAGAAACCAAAATAGTCTCTTCTGAAAAACAAATAAGTTAGAATTCCATTCACTACTATAAATGGCTCACTTGGGGTAGTGATTTTTCAAAGTAATATGAAATGTACATGTAATAACAACGGCTCACTGTAAAGGCTCAGAATTTAAAGACATGAGTGATCAGGTACATACCATATACTTGGGTTTTCCTTGAATATCAGATTTGCAGGGTGAAATAACCATAATGTGAATGCAGGTTAAGTTCATGAATACTTCAGTGTTTTTTTCAAACTATATCAAACCTGTTTAATGATATTTTAGTATGGTATATAAATTCAAATAAAACCAGAGAAATGAGAACATCACAACATGAATAAATAGTGAAAAACAATTATTTCTGGAGCTTAATGCATGCAGAGGATTTTCAGGATCAAAACTCAGGATCAAAACTCAAATTTGTATTTACTGATGTGTTCAATATTTATTTCAACCAGTGTGGAATCCTCTATGAGAGTTCTAGTCAGTATTCTTAAGATCACCCATACTAATCTTTGCAGATGTATTTTTTAGTAACTTTATTTTTAATATGTTTATTCCTTTAAGCAATCAATCCAGGAAATATAGAACATAGGTTATTAAAACATTCAAACTAAACAAAGAAAATAGTCTGGAAATGTAAATTTAAGGAAACTGTATCATTTGGTTAGAGTCTTCTTAATTTATAATGGTAAAGTTCTAAGTTTAGCATGCGATAGACATGGATTTGACAGATGGACCACTCAATGGATAAAGAATTGGCAACGTAATCACACTCAAAGAATTGTGGTCAACAGTGCAATGTCTAAATGGAAATCAGTGACAAATAGCATTTCTCAGGAGTCGGTACTGGGACTGGCATTGTTCAGCATCTTTGTTGGCCACATGGACAGTGGGATCAAGTGCACCCTCGGCAACCAACACCACCAAGCTGTGTCATGCGGTTGACATGCTGCAGGGCAGGGATGCTAGCAGCCCCTAGAATTCCATCTCCAGTGACACTTTGAGCATCGCGTTCAACCAGTTGGACATCAACAATCCAGTACCACCTCCAACCTGAGAAGAACCAGGGGAGAACAGCCCCAAATTACTTCTTCCTTCAGAGTGCAAATCAACCAGAAGAGGAGGGATGAGGTCTTGAGCATGTCTGGGACTGAGTGAGATGGACTGTACCCTCTCAGTGTGTTTGTTGACGACACTGAGCTGTGTGGTGTGGTCAACATGCTGGAGGAAAGGGATGCCATCCAGAGGGACCTGGACAGGCTGGAGAGGTGGGACAGTGCAAACCTCATGAAGTTCAACAAGGCCAAGTGCAATGTCCTACACCTGGCAATCCCAATCACAAATACAGGCTGGGCAGAGACTGGATTGAGAACAGCCCTGAGGAGGAGGACTTGAGGGTGTTGGTTGATGAGAAGCTCAACATGACCCAGCAGTGTGCACATGCAGCCCAGTATGGCCAGCAGGTTAAGTGAGGAGATTCTGTGCTCCCATGAGACTTGCCTCTGCAGTCCTGCGTCCAGCTCTGTGGCCTTCAACACAAGAAGGATGTGCAAGACCTGAGTGTTATACTCAACACTGAGTAAAGATTATTTCTTATAGGAATAATGTTTTTGGTTTCTGTTGCAATTTTTAAAAATTATACTAAAAAGATTATATTCTTTATTCAAAATTCTCCACAAAGATACTTAAAATGCCAGGAAGTTTTTGAAGTTTAGCATCTGAGATCCATTTCATAATTCTTCTGCAAAAAGAGTAACTTGAAATTACCTGGCTTTATGGTACTTTAATTTCTCTATCTGTTTTTCTCATTGTAGTACCAGTCAGCTCTTTTACAAAAGCAGGATCTTTAACAGATCTGTACTGAACAAACTCTAAATCAATTTCTTTTACAGAAAAAATATATGGAATATTTGCGTGCCTGGAACACTGTTCAACAGTGATAGCACTTTACTTAATATGTGTGGACAACTGCATCTTCTAATGCAGTACCAGGCAAATATTGATCTCTCACTGTAAACAAAATTCAATGGAATTTTCATTGAGCTAAACACATATAAACTAAGATACTAGAACTAGAGAAAGTCTCTGACTTTATTAGACTCCTTTTAAGAGGATTTCCTTGAGAAGTATTTCTGACATGTTATTTCAATGTGATGCTTCCACTGTCATTCTAACTCTTCAGCTAGCCATGAAAAAAAGAAAAATGACTTTGTTCAATTGAAATGGCAAATACAGATCTAGAGGATCAGCATTCAGCAAGAGTTAATGATCATAAATTTCATGTTTCCATTGTTTCCTTGAAAAATTTATGATGTAGTTTAGCTTAGTTCTTAAATGATTACTGAGCACTCATCAACAGAGGGATTCCACAACTATGTAAATAATAACCCTTTTTTTAGATCCTAAAGATTCAACCCAGTGGGAAGGTTTGTAAAATCTGGTTTTACAGCAATATATTACTTTATTTAGGCTCTCTATTAATTTTTATTGTGTTTTAGTTATTAATGCTTTGTTCTACACCATCTAGAAACATGCTTCTTGAAGATGCTGCTAGACCTGAGCCATGTTGTGCAAGGTAATGTGGTAGTTTTAAATTGCCCATATCCTAAAATCTTTAGACTATATAAAATAACAAGCAGGAGGGGAATACATATGAAAATATGATAGGATTTTCTTTTAAAAGGAAAAGGGAAAAAAAAAACTCCAAACCAAAACCAAAACACAAAAACCAAACAACAAAACAAAACTAGGAATATTCCTAGATTTCACTTTCCGTCTTTCCTATAGTCATATTCATAATCTATCTGACTCAAATCCCTCAGTCCCTTCAAAGAATCATAGAATGGTTTGGATTGGAAGGGACATTAAAGATCATCCTGTGATCTTGCCTCAGTTCTCTATGTGTAAAACAGCAATAAAGAATTTTCCTCTGTCCCAACTGCATATTTACTGTAGGGAGGAAGGAAGCTCTAAGGATTTTTGTCTTCTTTACTAAACCTCTTTCTACAAAGAATAGACATCTATGTGGATGGTGGTTTTTCCTCTACTCATGAAAAAAAAGAAATCATAAAATTAAAAGCACACAAATGGCAGCAATAGTAAACTAAACTATTTCCCACTTCTAACTGATAGGGCCCTTTGTAAGATTTTTAAAAATCTCACCCTGTTTTAAAGTTTGGACAGACTCAAGTCTATCTATCAAAAGCAACGAAAAATAAAACATTGTGCTTAAACCTTGCTGGTGATTTTTTGAGACAGGAAAATGCAGAAATATTGTTCAGAAATGGGTAGGCAGAAAAGTCATCATCCTGGTAGCTGGAGAGTGTTGGTTTTGCTGAGGGCTTTAAAATCCTGTTAAGCTAATTTCTTCTGAAGGAAGAATATTTAAAAGAAAAGAAGGATCAGTCCTTATGCAGGAGAAAATAATGGTCCTTGACAGCAGCAATAAAGCAAAGATTCACACCAATAAAGCAGTGAAAAAAATTTACAAGTAGGGAAAAGATATATCAAAGGGGAAGTCACTGCAAATAAAAATTTAACCAGAAAGTGCAGCAACTAAAAAACATTTTCAACCATACTTGCTCTGAAAATATATTTTGTCAAGATCTGTCCTTGAAATGAGCTGTCTGATCAGGGCTAGAAATAAAAAAAAAATCCTAGGACTGGTACACTAATGCTTATTTTACTTCAAGAACTAGCACCAGAGATGTTTACTGGTTCATAATTATGTTACTTTAAGATTTGGTCTCAATGCTGTTATATATGTTGTGAATGCAACCAGCTGATTGTTCAACATGGCTGAATATGAGCCATCAGTGTGCCCAAGGTGACCAAGAAGGCCAACAGCATTCTGGCTTGTATCAGAAATAATGTGGCCAGCAGGACTAGGGCAGTGATTGCCCCCCTGTACTCAGCACTGGTGTGGCCACACCTTGAATACTACATTAATTTTTGAGCCCCTTACTACAAAAAAGACATTCAGGTGCTGGAGATTGTCCAAAGAAGAACTACATAGCTGGTGAAGAGTGTAGAGAACAAGTCTTATGAGCAAGTGCTGAGGTAACTGGGATTACTTAGTCTGGAGAAAAAGGAGCTGAGGGGAGAACTTACTGCTACCAGAAAGGCGGTTGTAGTGAGGCAGGTGTCGGTCTCTTTTGGTCTGTTTTTAGATCTTGCTAAATCAGGCATTCTGGGAAAGAGAACAGAACTCTCTGTAGGATTTAGTCATATAATCACTTAAAGGTGACCTAAAACTTAGTTATGCTGACCAAAGTAACCACAAGATGATAAATTCTGTGTAAAGGGAACTCATATCATGTCAGTTTCTCCTCCATATAGAAGTTGAAGAATCCTGAAAAGTCATCAGATATGAAAAAAAGTAGAAAAGGTTATCAGGGGAACTCAGGCATGTGCTTCTTCGATGCTGCCTTTGTGCCCATCATCCATACAATTCCTTTTCTCATGAAGTGTTAGTCTCACAAACTATGCAAAAGACTACAAATATTGGAATAGCTTAGTAGGCTTGAACAATTGATCCTCTCCTTTTCACAGTAAAGTTGTCTACAGCAGCAGCTGAAAAACTGTACACTGCTGATAATTTTGGGGGCTGAGAGAATGTCAATGCTGGTGTAATATAACTAAGAAAAACTGACTACCTCATTCTTTTATACTAAATACAAAAGGAGGCAAAGAAAACTGGTATATGTCATATATTGCCCCTGGCATATGTTCATTTCTCACATGAACATTGCCATTATCAGTGTCTTTGCTCCTGTACCTGCTTCTGTGATAACAATATAGACAAGAATAAGGAAGTGCCAATATTGCTGAGCAATCATTCTCTTTAGTTTATGAAGGAAAAGTAGAGTATTGCAATCTTTTGATATTTTGATATTTTAATTCTTCTCTGGCTTGTAAGTTCAGAGGGTTTATTTTGTTGGGCTTTGGGTTTTTTTTTCCTCCTTAGAAGTTAAAAGTTTTTAGCACCATTCTGACAATTCTCATTTCTTTTTCGTATCTCAGAAATAATAGTTTATAATAATAAATGATATTATTTTAACATGTTGTTCCCTGTAAAGAAAGTTCATTCTAAACTCAACAGGGCAGTCAGTGAAGGGTATCACTGAAGAAGCAGGGCAAATATCTTTAAAACAGTCCACTGACATTTCTTGTACTGATTCTACATTTGAAAAGAGAGGATAAAGCACAAAGCACAGACCTCATAAAAACAAGAATTATTTTTTGTGGGACTCAGCACTGCTTCTAGACATATTATAGATTAAAAAGACTTATGTCTATATAACCCACTTGTTTTAATTGGCTGGTAATGCCTGTCACTTCTGAATGTGATGTGCAATAAGACATTTGGTTTTGCTTTTACGTGTTTTAAATTGGAAAAGTGAGTAACATAC
>NW_009942558.1:1334-11058 GCF_000696875.1 Nestor notabilis | reverse complement strand
TAGGGAAATGAATCCTGTGTGATGCTTATGCATAAATTGACCAAACCGGAAATGTAAAAAAGCCCCATGTTAAGGTTACTGAAACTATCACACTCCCATGTCTCTCTGTGGACTGTGAATTCTAACACTAGAACAAAAATTTGCAGCTGATCATCTCTTTAGGTTCTTGAAATTAATTTTGATCCTTTTCACTCCATTTTGCCATGAGTCAGTTTCATGGGCATGTGTGGAAGAAAGAAATCTAGAGGAATTCTTCTACAGGGAGTCCTTCAGAAGCTTGTCTATTAGGGGACAGGATGATAAATTTTTTTCTCTTAATTTTTGTCCTTTTATAATATTTAACAATATACAATATGTAATAAGCATGTAAAACAATGCATTATATAGTAATACTAATTTTTGACTAATACTGGTTTTTGTTGATTCTTGCAAATGTAATTTAGAAATACCTACATGAGTTTTACTTATTTACTTCAATATAAATTAGAAATGCAAGCCATAATGCTAAATTAGAAGGCTTAATTAATATAAATAGTGGAATTCCCAGTCAAATCATTTGTTTTAAGTAAGTTGAGGTGTACTGCAGATAGCACTGTGACCTTTCATTCTTTCACTGTTTCTGTAAACACATACCTAAAAACAAAAAAATCCAATTTCTTATCTTGAGCAGGTTCTGTCTCTATATATGAGAGCAAAGCAATTGTGCCAGTGAATTAGAGGTGTACACATTTTAACAGCATTCACTGGCTCATAGCAGTAGTGTCAGTAGTATTTCTGAGTTAAATACTGCTGAGCTGCATATTGGAGTTAGTTTGCAATAATAAAAAAAAAGTATATTATATAATTAGTGAGAGAATTTGCATAACTACTCACAAGGTCATTACTACTTAAAAGATACACAACAAACAACTAAGACATTTGGAAAGAGATCAATCAGAGCAACACAGAGGAAAAGCTGTCTACATTAAATAGTGATGGCCTTTGATATCAAACCCACTGAACATAGTTTAATTGGGTTCTGAGATTAAAATCTGTAACTTTTGAAGGGTTTGTGTGTTGCATGCTCACAGCTGCTCAGAGGAGTGCACAGACGGGCAAACAGACTGTTGTCCAGATAGGCCATGGGAATAGCTGCAAATTAAGCATTTGGTTACTGTTTCCAAATATGGAATATGCCTGTCAACTTTCAAAGCAAAGGGGTTTTATGTCCAGGTCCCATTGGCTCTTATGAATGGGGACAAGCTGAGGGCAGGCTCAGATGTCTGCCTGTATGCGTGGGGACAGAATCCAACCCAGTGAGGAATGCCATGGTCAGGCACAGTCCCAGGACAGCTGGCCAGGGCAGTGGCAAGTCATCAGCCTGGCTCCGCAGGGCCATGGCCAGGCAGGGCAGGGCAGTGGCGGGGCTGGAGACTGACAACATTGCTGGACAGCCCACACATGTGGTCTTGTGCCCAGGGGTGATTTTGAACGGAAATAGGTGGGGCTCATCAGAGCTGTTGAGGTCTATTAGTGCTCTCAAGCCCTTAAAGTGGCCTTTCAATGCAGCAGTCTGTTTCTTCCATTAATCGGAGGAAAGAGAAAAAACCCTCCGAATAGAGCAGTCATCAGAACAAAACATCCCTCCCTAACAAGTTTACCCTTCATCCTCAGCCTAAAGGCCTTTTCCATCTTCAAGGGGTTTGTCATTCTGAGGCGCTTACAAATAAAATTAAAATTTCAGTTAATTTCTGCTTATTGCACTACATTTTAGTAGTTTATGAAATTATCTTTCTATTTTTCATAATACTAATACAATTACAATACTATTTTCCTATTTGATGTTTTTTATTGATCTAACAATGTATTGCCTACATCAATTGCTACAAGGCTTATTATTGTCATTATTATAATTTAATATTAAAACTATGGTGTAGTCCAGAGGCCTCATACTAGGGCAGGAATAATTTTCAGTGGATACTGTAAAAATATAGAAGAGGATTTGTGGAGTTTCCTTTAAAGTTTCCACTGTGCTGCTTATCTAGACCTTTTATCCAGTCAAAAATAATATTTCTGTTTGAAAGTTAAAGTAGTTTTGATGGCAAGAATATGTCACTTGAAAAACCTTAGAAGGGATTTTCTAACAATTAATAGGCTTCCTTGTAACTGATCACATGCAGTTTATATACTCAACTGTAACAAACACAACTCTTAAGAACACCTTAACAGCATGATGTTTCCCTTAAGACAATAATATAACTGAAGAAGAGAAAATCTGACTTGCACAGACTGTATTATATATGGTCTCCCTAGAAGATATTTGAAACATTTTTGTTGCTTCTTCATCTTACTGTCTCAAAATGAGGTACGCAATATTAAAAAAAAAAAAAACAAAACAAAAACCTGAGTGTTAAGACTAATAGATTTGGAGATGAATTCTTCAGTCTGACATAGGGACTACACAGTGCTCTGTGCAGCAGACAGCTGTCCTGCAGATGTCTTGAGTGATCATGGGAAGATTCATGAAAGACATATTCCTTTGAATATTAAGATTTGGCTGAAGGATGCACTGTGGTAGGTACTTTTAGCATCTCACTAGTTCTTACCTACTAGCAGAGTTCACTGTCAGAATTCTTGACAATTACTGTGGACTAAAATAATCAGTTTTTCCATACCAGTGCTGTAGAATGGGTCATTCCTGAACAAATGCATGCTGGAATGTACTTGAAACAGCTACTATAACCTTCTCCTCAAGGAACATAGATGTTCCCATTTAAATACACAGCAAGAAGATAAGCCTAAAGTTCCAAAGATTTAAAATAATTAATGAGAAAAGCCAAAATTATTTACAGTTTTAAATATTCAGGTACTCTGTGTTCTTTCCATAGTAACAGAAGAAAGACAGGCTTCCCCATAGAAGATGCTCCACGAGTTATGGAGATGCTCCATCTCCTACGGAGGCAGGCTGAGAGAGTTGAATTTGTTCAGTCTGGAGAAGAGAAGGCTCAGTGGAGACCTTAGAGCAGCTTCCTGTGCCTAAAAGGGGCTGACAAGAAACCTGGAGAGGGACTTTTGACAAGGGCATGTAGTGACAGGACAAGGGGAATGACTTTAAACTGAAAGAGGGGAGACTGAGATTAGATATTAGGAAAAAAATCCTTACTATGAGGGTGGTGAGACACTGGTACAGGTTGGCCAGAGAAGCTGTGGCTGCCCTGTCTCTGGAAGTGTTCAAGGCCAGGTTGGACAGGGCTTGGAGCAACCTGCTCTAGTGGAAGGTGTCCCTGCCCATGGCAGGGGGTTGGAACTAGGTGAGCTGTAAGGTCCCTTCCAACCCAAACCATTCTATGATCCTATGGTAGTATAAACCAGAGCTGGAAACTAACTTGTATTTTAACGTGCTTCTTAACTGAGGTATCAATGCTAGGAATCTAAAACTTGTCAATACTAATTTCTACTTCATACTAGTTTGCTATAAACTATTAGATAAACATTTTAAAAAGTACATTAAAAATCTCCCTGTGACTGAGGGATATGTATTGGCAACTTAGCTTTAGCTCACTATTCTCAAGCCAATGATAGCACTATAGAATTAAAAATACTGTAGTATTACAAACAACAGTCCCAGAACAATGTATCATTTCTATTTGCATTTCTTGCAGCCTTCTGGCGTCTTATTATTTCCCTGGATACAAAGTCAGTAACCTTAGTGAAATACCAGAAGATATGTTTACATACAATTCTAGTACTCCTAGTTCAAGGAAAAAAATGCTGTAAACTTCTTACTGCAGACCAGATTATTGGCTGTTTGTAAAACAATTCCACTTGGGAGAGCAGCTGGTGCATCAATAAAACCAGTGCCCTTGACTTTACATATAATCTATTATTTTGGGGTGCTATTCTGAGATACAAATAAAGAGCAGGCACTTTTTGAAATTATACCAGTATTAATAATCATTACCTGAGTCTCAACAGTTATCCAAATATTTTGCATGTATTGCTCAAAATATTTCTCCCTGCTACTGTAAACATAAACATGAAATCATAAATAACCATACTTGCTAGGTCAATACCAACTTTAGGGATGTGCAGCTTGTGTGGGGGAGCAGACTCTGTTCCAGATAGCCTGCCTATACTCTTGAAATGCCAGCATGAGTGGCATGGGGTATGGGGTAAAGGCAGATGCTGTAGGAAGAAGCTGGGGAAAATGAATAGGTTTAGGTGCAGTAATTCCTGCTCCCTCAGTCTCCCACCAGGTTTCCAATTCAGTTCTGGTCTATTCCCCTATTCTTTGATGTGCTATGCCCCTTGATCCTCACATTTTCAAAGTGTTCAGAATGAATTAGATTTAACTACAGCAGTGACTAGAAACTGACCAAGATCATATGTGGGAGTAGTAGAAGTTTCAGGCCCTAAATAACTTGAAAGCTAACAGGCAGAGAAATGACAAGTGAAAATATGAGAATACGAAAATATTTCAGTATTAGTTATGCTACAGTCCACTAGAGCTACTGTGCTTATTGCATAGAGAGATGTAATTTGTGCTGTTCTTCGTTTCTTTGTTTAGCAGTTTTTCTTAGAGACTGTAATCAAGAGCAGCAACCCAATGACCTATGCAAACACATCATAAAATGTAATCTCTACCCTTAAAGTGTCTGATGTAGTAGAAGTACTTCCATTGAGCTGCCTGTGAGTTATTACAGTTTTGTAGTTGAACATTTAAAATAAATGATTCTCTGACTTCATGGAAAAAAGATCTCATGTTTCTCAAATGAAACTTGCACTCATTATGAACAATTTACCAGGCTCTCTGCCTGATTACCAGTGCCCTGGAAGTCACAGCAAGCAAACTGATGACACAACTTCATTCTTTTGGTCAAGTCTTTCAATAATTACCTTTGCCACTAGATATCTCTCCCCCTTCCCTGTCTGATTCTCCATTATTTCATTATTTTCTGGATTAGGACCAGATTCTTTGTCAGCCAGTGTTTCCAGGATTTCATCTATAATACTCTGAATTGGCAGACTTCTTTGATATTAAATGAGGTTTTTGATACTCTTACTCTCCTAAGAATTGCCATACCCTTCTTTAACAAATTTCAATAAGCATTTTATGATACATTCTCCTTTGTTAGCTTGTTGCACAACAAAGTGAAACCCCACAGATTTTAATCCATATAGAGAAATTTTAATTATAATTTCCATTATTAACCTTTTGCATGAGAATTTTCTTTTCGTAAGGGCAATGCATATCCTAGCTTCTTGGCTATTAAATATATAGATCCTGAATTTTGAAAGGCCCTGGAGAAGAAAAGTGTCCTTTTATAAATCTTGCAACCACCTTTTGGAAAATGAAAATCAACAATGGATTTTTTGAATAATGAATTATTTCTGGGAAAGTTTGAGGAGCTGATTTGTTATTCAGAATGACTGACCTGCTGCACTTACTCAAACTGAGCATGGAAAAAAATATAATTGGGCTTCCTAACAATGGTATTTAGCATCAATATACAGCTAGAGTCTTCATTACTTCAGCTATGGATAGAAGTGACATTGTAGCACTCGATTACCATACTACCATTCTGCAGAACATTTTGAATTTTAACTGCAAAATAACAAAACAATTCTGTGTGTAGAAAATCCATTAAGGCTGTACAATACTTGAATGAAGATGTGTTTACAAAGGCACTATTCATAACATGGGAATACTTTCCTTTATTCACAATTCAGAACCCAGAGTCAGTGTATTTCTGCACTGTCTCTTAGCCCCTAACTTGACAAACATCAAAAGAGATTTTCCTCTCATGTCCTTGACTCGGCAGTTTGTTTAAAACTCTTCCTTCAAAGTGTACCAGTGAATTTCTCTGTTTAAAAGAATAATTAACTGTTGCTTTTTGCATTTAGCCTCATTCAGAAAATATGCAGTCTATAACCTATCCTGCAATTTAAATACAAATAATATTCAGAGGCGGCTAATCTGCAGGACTTTTGTATATAGAATGATACATGGGAAGGAGCTGTTTAAAGTGCAATACCAGTGCAATTATCAATGTGATTTCCTTTACACATCAATCATCTCTCTATGTGGTTCAACAATTAAAATGGTTCATGGCTGCAGGGACTATGACAAACTAACGTCACCATCTAAATAACCATAGTAGTACCTTTGAGCATAAGAAGCTGATAGAAAATGATAAAATGTTAATTATATGTTGTAAGCACAATGAAATATCTTTATTCATCAGTGACCTGCTGATTATAAATAGAGCTTGCTTATACACTCGACATATATATGGCAAAATATTCTTGTGATTGAGGTTGTTCTTGTTTAACGCTTTTCAGTATAAACCAGACATAGTCAAATCTGCTCATTGCTGAGAGAAATGCTTTTTTACTTTCTTTTTTCATTTTAGTACAAGAATATAATAAAGAAACTGTCCCTCAACCCAGAGAAGATATCAAAAAGTTAATAATGAAAATGGGATTTTCCATCCTTTTATAAAACAGAATTACAATGGATCAGCCATTTCTCTGAAATGCACTTCATGCTTTTGTCCAGTTTGAAAGGTACTGCTGACACTTATTTTTCCATCTTCACAGATGGTTTCTTAGCATTGCAGTGTCAATTTAAATTCATGCTGACACAACCCAAAGAGGGTATTTATTCTGTGCCCTGCAATCAGGATAGTGATTCTGTATTAAGTTTAAAATGATTCTCCACTTTCCTTTTCCTTGGCTGTAAATCGATTCTCATTATTTTAGACTGCGATCATGTTCTGAAAAATATCATGAGTCACTTGGATGGTCTATTTTATCTGAACTGTAGAAATTAACTGTCATATTGTAACAGGAATTAGAGAAAATCAAAATATTTTTGTTACAATTTAGACTTAGAACAATTTTTTAAAGTAAAAAAAATAAAATGTAGGCTTTATTGCAAACCTTTAGACTTAGAACAATTTTTTAAAGTAAAAAAAATAAAATGTAGGCTTTATTGTAAACCTTTATACCCTTTTCCAGAAATATAACTTAATATGATACAGTAATATTTTTCTGCTGCATAATTCCATGTGCAGTTACATAATCTGATATTTAATCTACATAACAAAGCAATTTTTTTTCTCCCAACCAACACCTGTGAACAAATACTCTATAACTTTGACTTATTATTTCCGTTAGTCTTTTTTTAAGTTTTTTCTCTACTTTTTTATTTTTTATTAAATTTTCCCCTGCCTCACCATACTTCTTTGCTAACAAAGACACCTTTCTGTCAATGATCTCTTTCATTTTCCAGTTTTTCCTTTTTCTTTGTATAACTGCTTTCCCACAAGTGAACCAATACCTGGAATACAAGTATTATCATTTCCATGCTGCCAAATCTAAAAGCTGTAATCTACCTGTTAAACTTAGTTTCTTATGAAACTGATAAACTAATATACAGTAGTTGGAGTTTTCAAGCATATACCCTTACCTTTGAAACCAAAACAGTAGCAGTGGGAGTTTGGAGAAGAACAGTACAATAAATAAGCAAGAAAAGTCAGTCTACAACAAAACCCTATTTCAGGACAATATAAAAAGGAAATAAGAGCTCAGAACAAAAGAGAGAGCAAGCATTTCCTTGCTTTATTCCCCAAAATGTTTTTGTTCAAATCATAATGAAAAAAGTAAAAAATAAGAATTGCAAATGTGAAAGTGAAAAGTAATCTGTTGATTGTGGAGGTTTTTTTTTTTAAATCCCCAATCCTTTTTGAAGTTCATTAGAGTACATCTCATATTAAAACTACCTTGGTGCCGCCAAGGTTTCCACCTTACAAGTTTAGAGAATACTGTTACAAAGCCTCTAAGTTGTTTGACTGTTGGATTCTTTGGGGAACTAAGACGGGTTAATAGGTTGTATTCATGTTCATTCATTACTGCCTGTTACATGTTGACTTGATATTGTTGTAAACCTGGTAACAGCAACTACTTCAAAATACCTGTGGAATCCATTGACATCTCAGCTAATCACCGAGCTATTTTCCTAAAAAATAGAGGAAAAAGTAACTTCCACAAGTCATCATTCCTACTTTTAGCAGCAACAGAGAAAAAGATCAGTTTATTGATGTGAACTCAAATGTAGGAAGTATGCATAAAAATGACAAGTTTTGCAAACAGGAGAAATCTGATCACAGAAAGATGTTAGAATATAGCCAGTCATTTAAATTGTGTAGTGTCCAGCTAATACAACTGGATAGTAAGGCATTTGCCTAACACATGAAATTTGTTGTTATTAAGGCCACTCAGACAAATGTATCCTTGGATGAAGACTACTCACAAAACATCCATAGCACTAACTCGCTGAAGTCGAAAAGAAAAGCAGAAAAGGTGGGAGAATCTGGTTCTCTTTGGAGTTTAATACAAACCTATTTATGAACTAGTGACACAACTAAGATTTTGAAAGAACTGGCTTGGTCTGGACCTGAGCAGAGAAGTTAGGATCCTCTCTGCTATACAAAATTAATACTGTCTGCAAAAAAGTGCTCTCTGGACAAAGATTACTGTTGCTTTAGATGTGGAATCATGAGTCTGAAGGTGAAGAAATGGATAATTTAACCCATATTTTAACTAAAATAGAAGTATTTTTTGTTGTTTTTGTTTTTAAGCAGCAGCTTTTTCTTCCTTTGTTGTTTTTCTTTTTCTTTTAATAGTCAAACAAGAAAAGATTCACTTATGTTCCCATCTGATTCTGAACTTCTGCAGCAAAGGATTGATGCCTCCACCAGTAAAATAATTAAAAGAAATTACTTTGAGTGTCACTGTATCAGGCACAATGAATACAGGCTAACCTTAAGTACTGTATCAGTGCACCAGGCACTTCAGACTGTATCTTCAGAAATAAAATGTTTATTATCATAGAATCCTAGAATAGTTAGGGTTAGCATGTAAATGAAACCAAGTTAATCAGAGAAGTACTCTAAGAACTACCTTCTGGAATATCATTTTTTAATCAAGTAACTTAGCTGGTGTAACCTAAATAGACATAGAATCATAGAATAGAATTATAGAATCATTTAGGTTGGAAAATACCTTTGAGGTAATAAAGTCCAGCTGTTAACCTAACACCATAAAACTATTTCTCTAAGCTCCATGTCACCTCTAGGGATGGCGACTCAACCAATTCCCTCGGCACCCTTTTCCAATGCTTGGCAATCCTTTCTGCCTTTTACTCCAAACAGAGCTGTAACATCTTGGACATCATGCAAAGGTGTAACAAGCCTTCTTTAATCTAAAATATTAGTTTCTGAAAAGATTATAAGATCTAATATTTCAAAGGCAAGATAGAAAATTCCAGGTAATTACTTTCTGCAAGGTTTATCTTTCCAGTTTCATCGTCCAGTTTTAGTCAGCTACATAATATATAGTTTTGGTCATCATCTCCTGGTGTCTGTTATGTCCAGAATCTGAAAATAGCTACTTGATGAATATTTGCTCACTTTTGTTCTTAGCAATCTGAGCATGAATGTCCAAACATGCTTCGGATCTTGTTCAGACTGTGCGATGAAAACTAGTGCTTTAAGTTTTCCAGTGGGGTCACCTTGGTATTGAAAGGAAATGAATTAGGAAAAAGAAGTTCAGAAATTATGCACATCTCTGGTCTTACTATGATAACAAATCCAGCCTGCTAAGTAACCAAGAACTCCATTACCTATAGAGAGAATATAGAATCATAGAATGGTTAGGGTTGGAAAGGACCTTAAGATCATCT
>NW_009942558.1:336-1303 GCF_000696875.1 Nestor notabilis | reverse complement strand
CCCCCTGCCATGGGCAGGGACACCACACACTAAACCATGTCGCCCAAGGCTCTGTCCAGTCTGGCCGAGAACACCTCCAGGGTTGGAGCATTCACAACTTCCTTGGGCAACCCATTCCGGTGCCTTACCACCCTCACTGTGAAGTACTTCTTCCTTATATCTCATCTAAACTTCCCCTATTTAAGTTTGAAACCATTACCCCTTGTCCTACCACTACAGTCCCCAGTGAAGACTCCCTCCCCAGCATCCTTATAGGCCCCTTTCAGATACTGGAAGGCTGCTATGAGGTCTCCACGCAGCCTTCTCTTTTCCAGGCTGAACAGCCTCAACTTCCTCAGCCTGTCTTCAAAGGAAGGTGTTCTAGCCCTCTAATTATCCTCATGGCCCTCCTCTGGACTTGCACCAACAGCTCCATGTCCTTTTTATGTTGAGGACACCAGAACTATACACAATACTCTAAGCAAGGTCTCACAAGAGCAGAGTAGAGTAGAGGGGCAGGATAACCTCCTTTGATCTACTGGTCACGCTTCTTTTGACGCAGCCTAGGATACGGTTGGCTTTCTGGGCTGTGAGCGCAGACTGCTGGCTCATGTCAAGCTTCTCACCAACCACCACCCAAAAGTCCTCCACAGGGCTGATTTGAATCTCTTCTCTGCCCAACCTGTAGCTGTGCCTGTGGTTGTGTCCTGGGTTCAGCTACAGCAGTCATTTTTTCTCCTTCTTAGTAGCTGGTGCAGTGCTGTGTTTTTGACTTTCAGTCTGGGAACAATGCTGATAACACCGATGTTTTTAGTTGTTGCTAAGTAATGTTTACTCTGACCAAGGACTTTCTCAGTCTCATGCTTTGCCAGAGAGGAGGGGAAGCAAGAAGGAAGCAGAGACAGGACACCTGACCCAAACTGGCCAAAGGGCTATTCCATACCACAGCACGTCATGCCCAGTATATAAACTGGGGGGAGTTACCCGG
>NW_009942558.1:0-235 GCF_000696875.1 Nestor notabilis | reverse complement strand
TGGTAGCAGTAGTGGTTTGTATTATACCTTGGTTACTGGAGTGCTGTTATCTCAACCCGTGGGAGTTACATTCCTCTGATTCTCCTCCCCATCCCTCTCGGAGCAGGGGGAGGAGGGAAAAGGGGGGGGAGTGGGTGAGCGGCTGCATGGTTCCAAGTTGCCGGCTGGGCTTGAACCACGACAGGTTGCACCAACCCAGGTGTTGTACCTTGCACTTGTCTTGGTTAAACTTCAT
>NW_009942557.1:360-1945 GCF_000696875.1 Nestor notabilis | reverse complement strand
ACGTTGAAGGGGAAGTGGCCGGGCTGTGAACACAGCAGCTGGGCCTTGAGGAACGTCGTCCACTTCTTCTGCAGCACCTTGTCCCCACCGATATCGCTCTGCGGGAGATGGGGGGATGCTCAGCACCGAGGTGACAGGAGCTGGGTACCCCCGTCATCATCCTCCGTGATCATCCTCCAACATCATCCTCCTGCATCGTCCTCCAACATCCTCCTCCAACATCATCACCCTCCATCATCCTCCTCCAACATCATCACCCTCCATCATCCTCCTTGGAGCAAGGCCAGAGGAGGCCACGAGGATGAGCAGGGGCTGGAGCAGCTCCCGTATGGAGACAGGCGGAGAACACTGGGAATGTGCAGCCTGGAGAGGAGAAGTTGCTGGAGAGCTCAGAGCAGCTTCCAGGGTCTGAAGGGGGCTACAAGGGTGTGGAGAGGGACCTTCATCAGGGACTGGAGTGACAGGACAAGGGGTGATGGGTTCAAACTGAAACAGGGGAAGTTCAGGTTGCAGATAAGGAAGAAGTTCTTCCCTGTGAGGGTGCTGAGGCGCTGGCACAGGGTGCCCAGAGCAGCTGTGGCTGGCCCGTCGACCTCCTCAGCGGTCTCCTCGAAGAAGAAGTAGACTTTGTCATCTCGAGGGATGCTGAAGGAGGCCACGAAGGCAGCGTCGGCTGTGGGGCAGCGGGTGAGGAGCTGGAGGTAACACAAGGAGGGCTCCAGGGAGGGGTCCTCCCAAGGGTTGTCCCCTTTGCTCACCCGAAAGCCAGCGGAGGAAAGCGTCTGTCTTGAGCAGGGTCCTGCTGCCCAGCGAGCGGGAGATGATGGGCTCGTTGCCTTGGAAGTTGTTCATGGTGCCGGCGTAGAGCTCACCCTCTGCACGGGGACACCGGGACCCCCCCCTCCATCACCCTCCATCCCACCCCGGCGATGGGTGCCCACCCATAGGGGCCACCAGCCCCGTACTCACCCACCAGCAGGGCCGTGTAGGTGTGCTGCGGGTCGAAGGGGCACTGGCCCTTCCCATCCAGGAAGGGTTGTCCTCTGCTGTTGGACACCAGCGTGAAGTTCTCCACGAGCTGTGGGGATGGGGAGAAGGATCAGCCCCAAAGTGCACAGAAATGGCGGGGGGGTCACCTGAAGGACCCCAAACCAGGGCGTCACCACCTCCATCCATGGCAGTGTGGTTAGAAGCACCGCGGGCTTCTATAACCCCAATGATGGGGGCAGCCAGCACCCCCCTCCCAGGGGACATCCCGGGATGCAGTGGAGCTCCAACACCCATCCCGCAGGATCTGTGTCCCCCCGTTGTCCCCATCCTCCTCTGGGGACACACTCACGATGTAGGTGCACGCGGGGCTGAAGGCGTAGGTCCCACACACGTAGAGGTGGGTCTGGTTCAGCGGCACCAGCACCCGGATGAAGTTGAAGCACTCGGTCTGCAGTGGGGGAGAAGGGTAAGAAATGGGGGGCTCAGCACCCCAATGGGACCCCCCCCCAGCCCCCAGGCGCTGTCCCACCTCCTGGCTCTTCTTCTTGAAGGCGCATTGGGAGGGTTTCTCGGCCGTGGGTCCCCCCGGTTTCTG
>NW_009942557.1:0-208 GCF_000696875.1 Nestor notabilis | reverse complement strand
GGTCCCGTGCCCCCACGTACAGCTCCTCCTCATCCTCACGCAGGAGGAAGATGTCGTAGTGCGAGACATTGGCCTGGCTGAAGTGGGTCAGGGTCCGCCGGGGGTCCCCTGGGCGAAGAGGGAAGGGTGACAAGTGCCAAGGGACACCCAGAGAGGTCCCGGGGCCACCGTCAAGCCTGGATGTGGCACCACCGGCGAGGTGCAGATG
>NW_009942556.1:7264-15170 GCF_000696875.1 Nestor notabilis | reverse complement strand
GGGGAAGAGCGAGCCAGGGTGCAAATCGGAAGCGATTCTAGTACTTTGAGCGAGTTACTGTGGTAACTGAGCAGAATTTGGCTCTGAGGGCCAGACAGTGAAACCTTTACTCGTAGCAAGTTGTGACGGGCGACTCATTTCGTTACCGAGTTCACGGTAACTAATGGGCCCTCGGGCGGCTGGTTTTTCCCAAATGGCATTTGTCACTCAAGGGCCTGATCTGGGGTTTCTCTCTGTCAGTCCTCGCGCTGGAGGAGAGGCCAGAGCCTCCCCTCAAGCCCACCCTGAGCTTATTTTTAGGTAGAGCCTCTCAGCGCCTGGCCCCTGCCTGACTCCATCACCCTATGGGAGCTGCAGCGCCACTCTCACTGGGGGCAGTGAGGAGCCTGTCCCCATTCCGAGTGACCCCGCTGCCACTGCCGCCAGGCCCTGTGCTGTGTCTAACGCTCTCCTCCTCTCTGCAGGTTTACGGTGCACGCAGCTTGCTGAATCCTGCCTCAACGGGGGCAAGTGTGAAACTTTCCTCAACGGGACGGAGGTGTGCCAGTAAGTATGGAGGAGCCAGAGGATTTTCATCTTCCCCCGGCCAAAGTATTGACATGCATGTTGACTTTGCTTTGAAGGCTCTGGATTTAATAGGGCAAGATGCGTTTTCTTTCCTTGAGTGGCAAGAATAACCTGCTTGTGTAGGAGTCGCCGCGAGTTTGGCAGGATCGGGCTTTGTTCCTCACTGGGTGGAAAAACATGGGCAAAGGGCCATGTTTTGCTGGTGTTAACCTATGCAGACTGCCCTGCTGATGGAGCAGGAGGTAGGGCCAGCCTGCAGCGCTCATTGGACCGTGGGGCGGGGAGGGAGGCTGGCTGGCTGTCCGTCGGTCTTCCAGCTACTCCCTCCTGGCCCCGAAGGCCGGGAGGCCTTTCAGTCCTTGCACCCCGGCTGTTTGGGGTGCGGTGGCCAGTACATCTCCAATAAACACTCAGGAGAGGTTTCATGGTGTGGCTCCGACTGCTGGAGCTGCCCCATCGGTATCTGTGGGGCGTCACTGGGGGGAGCAGGGCCACCCCCTCCCACATCCCGCTGGCACCTGTGCCAAGCTGGGTCCATCCCGGCGTTCCTGGCGGGATCTGGCACCCGGGCCAGAGCTTTCTCCAAGCTGATTGTGGAGAAACGGATGTGTAAAGCGTTGGGACTCTTTGAAGGACCAACCGACCCACCGCAGCGATGGCCGATTCACTCCCGGCTCCCAGGGAACAATAACCAAGAGAAATGAATAAGGCTCCAGCTCCCTTTAAAAAACTATTCCATAAAAGAAATGTGAATGGGCAAGGCTCAGTTTTCCGGCCAGATTTCCCCTCTGCCTGTTGAACGTGGCCTGAGCCGTGAGCAGGCGGGGAGACGTTCCCACCCACCCCAAATTTCCAAAGAGGAAGTCCTCGGCGGAGGAACCTGAAGGCATTTCCAATCCCAACCTGTTGAATGGCAGTTTCCCTTGACAATGTGTGGTGCTTTCTTGCAAACCCGCCTGGGTGCCGTTACTCTGCCCAGCAGCCAGGCACCTCCCGCCCCCTTCTCCAAGCTGAGCCCCCCAACCCTTTGGTGCAAATAAATCAGCAAATCAATCAGGCACATGAGCAATTTAATGGACAAAGGCTGGGTCCCTTTGTGAGCCACTAATGAATGCACGCCACTTTTTTTTTGCACAGAAGCCCTTACCAACGCTTGACGCTCTAAATCTTGTTTTCTTTCATTCAAAGAGCGACAGCTGGGATTCGGTCGAAATTCGGCAGCTATTGTTAAGGGAGGCAGATTAATGCTGTGTGACTAATCATGTATGGCTTCCCAGAATGCCCAACCCTCCACCCCCTCCCCAACCTTACACCCCTCCTTTTCCTTGTGGTCATTCTTCCCTTTTTTTTCTTAAGTCTCTGCAACTCCTGATTTACATTTCATGTGCAGATGGTGATGGAATCTAATTAGACCTGATGTGTGCGAGCTCTATTTGGAGGAGAAGCCTCCAAAGTAGGCTTGGGGTGGGGTTTTTAAGAGGAAAAGTTAACTTTAGAGAACTTCTTTAGCTGTGAATAACCCCTCCTCTTGGCTGCAGACGCCAGGATGGGTTCACTAGTGTGTGTGAGTTGCTCCTGCAGGAGACCAAGGTGTGTGCTCAGTGTGTTAAAGCACTTGTCCCATGCAGGGTACACACTGTGGGCAATGGGGGCAGATATTAGAGGTGCTGCCAGACCAGAGGAGGTGCAACTTCCCAAGGTATCTGATAGCAGCTTGCAAAATCCCGGTTTTCCACTTGTTTGAATATCTCTTTACGAGGAGTTTTGCTTCCAAGCTTCTTAAACAAAGCAGAGCCAAGAGCACAGATACCAGACGCAGGAAAGCTTGGCACTGCCCTTTGGCGCCTGCGGGAAATGCACCATTTTGGCTGCTGGCCACATCTCTGTTCGGGCTGGCACTTAACAAAGTTTGGCCATAAAGCCCCATTGTGCTGCCCCCACAAATCCAATTAGAAAGTGGAGTGAAATAAAGAGTGTACGAGGGAGACGCTGCTCCAGCGGACAAGCGTCCGCTTGGTTGGGTTACGTGAAGACGACTCTGATAACTCGCAAGCCCAGTTATCAGCCCTGTTACGGAAAGGGAATCGCCGGTGCAAGACGAGCAGCTTTCTCTGCCTTCGTTATTTTACAGTGCTGGTTTGTAAAGCTCCAGGTGCCTTATCTAGCTTGTCCCTTTGCCAGGCAGTCCGCGGCGTGCAGGGCTTGAGTTGAGTGGAGAGGACTGAGCAGTTGATCGGCTGGAGGGATCATTAAGCTGCCTTTGGAGCCACTTTCCATGTTGGCAGGGGTAGCCAGGTCTTTCAGTGCTGGAAGTTTCAACACGGACCCCAGCTGAAGGCGTAAGGTGTTTGTCCTGGGGTGTTTCTGTCCCACTCGCACCAGATCTGGAGCATTACAAGGTCTGGCCTGCAGCCGGTGGCTGCTGCAGTGTCTGACGTGTGGTCTCATGGCACTGGGGAGCTGTGGCTTTCCAGAAAAGGCACTTGCCTCAGTCAGAGGCATTTTCCCAGGCAAAATGACAAGGTTTTCCCAAAAGGTCGTTTTGACTTCTAGCAATAGCTCCTAATTAAACTGTTGGCTAACCCTCGTTTTGACTGGCATCCCTGGAAATGAGCAGGGCTGATTTTAGATTGCTGTGCCATGTGACTTTTATTCCCAGGACCTCCCTTGCTCCGCTAGTTAAAAGCAGATGGCATGAAAGAGGGCTGGGTTTCAAACCCCGCTCCATCAGCCCTTCACCATTAAAGTCAGAGGAGCTGCGTCTGCGTTGTCATAGTCCTGCCCAGAGAAGCAAAGGAGACAGCGAAGGAAAAGAGCAAGTTAAATTAATCACTGGGCTTGCACTGAAAAGGGGGAAAAGTCGATTTGCTAAAGTACTTCCTCTGTTTATGAATCAGCACCGTGTTGTAGTTCAGCCGGGGCAATGGCTCCTGAGCTGGTGCCCGTTGCCACCACCAGCTTCCATGGGCAGTGGGCCAGAAGCGCTGGAAAAAACATTCAGAGGGGGATTGTTGTGCAAAGAGATGATTATTTTAGCTCCAAACTCTTTTAGGAGATGACCAGGAAGACAGAAAAGTGATCTGAACCCTGCAGCTCCCTGTGCCCTTCAAGTTATTCAACTGCTCAGTCATTGTTATCTCATTGTAAAGGGCGGAAGTTTCCTTCTGGTTTGATTTTTCTCATGTGCTTTAACCCAACGTTATTTCCATGAAATAATAACAAAGAAAAAATGCAGTCTCCGTGCTGGGGAGGAAGAGGGTGGAGTGTGGAACAATCAACCAGAGGAAGCCCTTAAAGAAGTAGAGGAGTGGTGATTCAGCCATGTTGAGAACTCTTGGTGGCTCGTTCGAGCCTGATCTCATTCTCGGAAAGAACAAGGTGGAAATGGGTAAGAGGGGAGATTACGAACACAAAGCGTCACCTGCTGCAGATTCCAGTGGAAGGGAAGCTGAGCTGAGGAGCCCAGCTGGTGAGGTCACTGCTGCAGCAGCGGGAGCTCTGAGCTCCAGAGGAATCTCTGTTTACATCTCTCCCCTCCGCAAGGCGTCGTGATGGTTATCAGTTGTCTCAGGTGGTCCCACTGACTCCCGTTAACTTGCCTTGGGATTCTATTGGTTGGGATGAGGCTTTGTGTTGGTTTTTTTCATGGCTTGGATGCTTGGTTGTACTGCTTTTGGGCAGGAGCCAGTGTGGGTCACGAGGAGATACCTCTGTAGGGATCTTCTGCAGCATGGAGATGAGCAGGAGAGAATGGGGTGATGCCTGATGAGGTGAATTTGCTCAGGGGCTCCCCAGGATGAATGCAGAGGGGTTGAGGTATTTTCTGTGGCCGTCACCACCTGAGATCAGGGACTATTCCCTGCTGGGTTCTTGCAGCTCTTAGATGTGTGATCTCGTGGCGTGATGTAGTGCACGGGGCTCTGCTCCCTGGGCAGCTTCTGGAGGTCATTTGCTTCATGGTATGGGGTATGTTTTATTCCATCAAAATCTATTCCGTCTCAACCACCTGACTTGCTGTCTTCATGCCTGCTGCAAACCACGGTGTATCCATTTGTTCCAAGGCTGTTCCGGTTTATTGTATGTAACATGAGGGAGACACGTATAAGTCACTGCAAGATCAAGCTGTTCACCAATTAAGGGCTTGGATGACATAATCAGGAGGCAGTTAGCAAGTTTTAAA
This sequence comes from Nestor notabilis, assembly GCF_000696875.1. Lineage (NCBI taxonomy): Eukaryota > Metazoa > Chordata > Aves > Psittaciformes > Psittacidae > Nestor > Nestor notabilis. Next base: position 10,423 of record NW_009942556.1, on the reverse strand, counting down.
ATAACATTGTTTGGAAATTAACCTGCTCTTTCCAGGCCTGGAGGTGGGTGACCCTCATTTTGCTCATGTTGGTAGGTGTCCCGAATGGTAACGGCGTGTGTACATGAGTGGAATGTGAAATTTATAGAGCATCAGTGTGTTTAACAAGGGAGTAGCCTCGGGGTGCACTTGCTGAGAGCTGGTGAGCTCTGGATCTGGATGGAGATCGTGTCGCCACACTCCAGGTGAAGGTTTTAGACCATGTATTGGGGCTGTGGAGTGGAAGAGCCTTTGGGATACAGCTTGAAGCCGCTTGGGAAGGCAGACCTGCAGTGGTGTCTCAGTTGAGTCCTGCCTCCATCAAAAAGGCTTTCAGGATCCTCCTGCTCCACTTGGGGCTACAGGTTGTAGCTCTGTGTCCAGCCATCCCTGAGGACTGCCTGGCTTCTGTTGCCTGAGTTGGAGCTGCACCACAGGGTGCTCTTTGCTTTGGAGCCTACGGTTAGGAAGGCCATCAGGACAGAGAGGTGATGGTTTGGGGTGAATCCAGATGCTTTCTGAATGGGGTTTTCTTCTCATCCCTTGGCACACAAAAGATGATGCTCCAGCCACCCAGCCCAGCAGCTGTGTGGAAATCCCACAAATCCCTGACGCTGCCTTGCTGCATGGGGCTGTCAGGAGCTTCGATTTATTGTAGGGAGGAGGTATCCCAGCTTTCCCAGGCCATCTGTCCGTGGCTTCATCCTGCAGTGCAGGGCTCCTTGGAGGTGGCCTCAAGAGGTGTCAGCAGCAGCAGGTTGGAGTTGCCACCATCCCAAGGACTGCCAGCCATGGGTGTGGTGTTGGTGCTCACACTTTGGTCTGGGGTAAAGCTGCAGCATCTCGCATTGGCCAAAGATCTGGAATAAGCATAAAACACCGCTCTGGTGTGGAGGAGGATGCTGCATTTTTGCTTCTTGGGTGTCTGAACATGGAGATATCCAGGAGCAGGAGCAGAGAGATGTGTGAGGATCAGGGCACCACTGGTTTTGGTAGGGTCTGGTCAGGGTTGCAGAGCTGGAGCTCTGAAGGGCTGAGGAAGCCCCAGTTGGACTTACTAGCACAGCTCTCTTTGCACATCTGTCGTGTGTGATGTTGGGAAGTCTTTGCAGCACTCCATTAGTTCTTAGTGACACCAGACCATAGTGGCTCCCATCTGTCTGCTTGGAGAGCCCCAGAACAACTGGGGACACCCCAGTCTTAGAGATGTGAGTGTTGCTGGTAGAGCTGCTCCATGCTGCTTCCAGCTGGCTGAGGTGTGATGGTGCCCAGTCAGACTCGTGCACCCTTGCCTAGACTCTGCTTTCCTCAGTGTATGGCAGTGCCAGGACCTGTTGCAGTGCCTCTGTCTACAGCATTAGCGTGTCTGATGGGTCAGGTCGCTTCTCTCACCTCCCTGTGTCAGCAAGCACCTGCAGGAGTCTGCAGTTTGGGGTGCTGTTGGAGTTTCCATGTATGTCAAGCAAGGACTGCTTAGTGCCTCAGTTTCCCTCCATTTGCTGTTGCTTCTCTGAACATCAAAACCTGTACTGGTGCGAGATGGAGCAGCACAACCTGCCAGGAGCATCCTGGCTCCTGGAGGTGAATAATTTTGCCCCATCCCTGGCAATTTAAGGCCAGGTTGGATGAGGCTTGGAGCAACCTGATCTAATGGAAGGTGTCCCTGCCCGTGGCAGGGGGCTGGAACTGGATGAGCTTTAAGGTTCCTTCAACCCAAACCAGTCTGTGATTCTACAATTAGGTGATGAAGGTGCCTGTTGTTAACGCAGTGCTTGGTGTGAGAGGTGTAGGATCAGGACTAAAGCCCATGTGAGGAGCTGGCTATGGGGGGTGGACATTTGGCTGGGCCATATGGGCAGCTCTGCCTCAGAATAGAACATTTTCAGTTGGAAGGGACCTACAATGACCATCCGGCGCCACTGATGGGGCAGCATCCCGCCCACTGCTCCACACTGGGAGCATGATGCCGGTGGGATGCAATTTGGGTGCGCATCCCTTGCACAGTGGTAGTTAATGTCTACTTCAGGCTTTCAACCCTCACGTCCTCCCCTTCCCCCACGGCAGCCCGGAGTTAATATTGGAAAAGCCAGTTAAACAGTTAATGTTTAGGCCCTGGTTATGAGGCTCTTGCCCATTTCCAGCGAGGGAGCGGAGCTGCATTTTAATGGGAAACTTTCACGCTCAGTCAAGTTGCAAAAATTTATTTGCGCAGAAGTCATTTTCTTTTAACAAGTTTTCATCCTAATTCCCTTCCCCAAAATCTGAATTTAATGGTATTTATATGGGAAATGGATTTATTAAGTTTTAATGACGCTATAACGTTGCCCCTATTTAATAGAAGGGGCACCCCGCAGGCAAGCAGCCCGGCGGTGGTGGGCTGTGCCTGCGGCTTTGGGCCCGATCTAAAGTCAGTGTAGAGAGAGCAGCAGTGCCAGGCTGTGCTTGGACCTCCAGGGCTGAGCAGGATCAGTCCCAGGCTGTTACAAGAGCTGGGGCTGCAGGGCTGAGCCTTGCATCCTGCTCATTCCTCCTCATCCTCTGTGGCTCCTCGTGTGATGTGTCCACCACAACTGTTTGCAAGAAGAGCAGGAAAGGGGCCCTTGGCCACCTCCCTGTGCTGAGAGAGCCGGTGTCTGCAGGTCAATGGAGACCCCAAGAACCATATTTCCCGGGGGGGGTTGAGTGTTTGTGAGTAAGCAGTGATTTATTTTAAGAAGGAAGGAAGGAAATCATTGTGTCTATGAGCAGCCATTGAGGAGAGCGTGTCCCCGTGCTCCCACCCCACCGGTGCATCCTTGTGCAGGGGGATAGGAAAAAGACCCTCCCAAAGACACGGTGGGTTAACCCATCAAGCAGCTCCTCTGGGGCAGGTGGAGGAATGTGGCTGTCGAGTGGGACATGCACCAACAGTGGGACATGCACCAACAGTGGGACATGCGCCGCCACCGGCTCGCGCTGCCGACTGGCTTCGGGGCGGGCTGGGAGAGTGACCCTGTGGGGAGCAGCCCGGGAGGAGGGGGGGCTCTCCCCAGCCCCTATTAAAATGTTAGACACAGACCTCCAAGTCAAAAGGCAGGGCGACAGACGGCCCTTTCACAGGGCCTGCTGCTCCCCACAAAAGGGGGGGTTCCAGGGGAGGGG
>NW_009942556.1:4819-7238 GCF_000696875.1 Nestor notabilis | reverse complement strand
AGCCGCCACCATTGTCCCTGCTCCCTCGGCGAGGGCGTCATGTTGACACAGGGATTTCTGCCGGCAAAAGGTGTTGGAGGCAGAGTCTTCCCTCCCTCCCTCCCTCCCTCGCCGTTTCCTTGGTTAGACTTGGCAGCAACAGAAATCCCGGGATACAGATCCCGGGAGCAGCTATCCATCTGCTCTAAGGTGCTTTACATCCCTCGGGCTGTAGTTTCCAAGGGGTGAGGTTTTTGTTGCCAATCACTCTTTTTGGGAGCTTTGGTTTGCTTGTAAAGAGAAACCAACAGTTTCATGGCTGGGGGAGATGGACCCATCGCTGTTTGGCCATTGCTGCTTTTGCTTCAATATCTCATCCCGGTGTGAATTGCTTTGGCTTTTGGTAGGGTTTGTGCTGCAGGGGCACCCGTGTGCTCTGCAAAACCCCCCTCTCCTCCTGTTTATAAATATCAGAGCTAAATATAGCTTGTTTAAACTCCTGGTGCCTGTTCAGATCCTAATCTCAGGTTTTATGTTCAGGATTAGAAGAGTGGGATGGCGGGGCCACGCGTGGCCCGGGTGGGAGTTTTCCATATTTGGCTCTCAGGCAGCACGATGTTTAGCCAAAACTTGGTTTGAGGGCGAAAGGGAAAAGAACAAGAGTTCATCATCAGTTAGTGAGATGGTGACACCACCACCAGTGTGTGCCAGAGCTCCTGGGAGCAAGGCAGCGGGAATTCACTCTGCACAGGCATCCAGAGTGGGTGAAAATGGGCATTTACCCCAAGAGGGATGGGAAAGGGAGGGTGGCATCGGCAGTGCTGGGCTGGCAGGTGGCCTGGGGAGATGGAAATTCCTAATCTTCCCCCAGATTCCAACTTTTCCTTTTGCTGGCTTAAAGAATAAAACAGTTTTCAAGGGAGAATAATTACAAATGAAAACTCAGAGCAGGGAGAAGTTGCAGTGAGTGCTCCCAAATGCCAGAGCTGCTGGGCAGCACCGTGGAGGCAAAGAGCCGGGTGACTTCATTGTGTCCCATGGGCACACAGCCACCAGTGCGGGCACTTGACTGAGGACCAGCCCCAGGACACTCTCCCCTGCCTGTGGGTGAGTGGTGGTGGGTGGCCATGGTTGTGTTCCCTGGGGATCCTCCCCTGGAAGTATGTCCTTCATGATCACCCCATGAATGGGCTCCTCCAAAGAAGAAGCAGGGATGGGGATGAGCAGAGAGGAGCAGAGCTCAGCACGGGGACACAGTTCCCACAAACAATGGGGATTTGCACCAGCAGAGGATATAAAAAACATCAACTGGGGGAAAAAATATGTCATAGCTGCCATTGTTGAGGGTGGGAATGAGACGAGTTTTGTCTTGGTCTCTTCCTTCGACATCTTTCATGTTTATTGTGAATGAAGCTCCATTGAAAGGCAGCTCCTTCCCAGGTAGCTGGTTACCACCCGGTGAACAGCCCGAACACTGCTTAGCAATGGGATTATATTGTTTTTCATTACAATGGGAACTTTGATTCCCAAAGTGTCCTGACTAATGTCTGCTTAAGAAACAAAGCCATTATTTTTTCCCTCTCCCCATCACAGTAGTAGGAGGAACAGGGCTCTAGCATGTTTTTTCCCCACTCCCATCCATGACTATATCCAGCTTTGGGAATTCCTTTAGTTTCTCCCAAGATGAAAGTCTGGATCTTAAAAATCTCAATTAGATGGCTTGGGCTAGGTCAAAAATGAAATGGAACAAAAAAAAAAACCAACCCAACAACCCAACACATCAAAGGCTTTGGATTGCAGTTTGCTTTTTTTAATTAAACAAGACCGGGGATCTGCTCTTGCTTTATTAACCTGATGTCACTCGAAGTATCCTGCTGCTTTGCCAACCACCCTCCCTGGGTGAAACTCCGGGTCTGTTCCCAGGATGGTGTCCCAGCGTGTTTAATAAAGCAGGGCCTGGATGGGACTCCATGAAAACCACCGGTTGGGTTTGGTGCTGAGTTTTGATGCCGGGAGCTGGGTTGTGGCTGCTGGAGGCATCTGTGGGGCTGTGCTGGCGCCGGGAGAGCATGGTGGGATCGGTGGGAACTTTGGGGTGCGTGGCCTGGCCAGGGGGCCCTGCATGGGTGAGGGGGAGCGGGGCAGCTCTGCCTTGGCTCTGCCTTGGCTCTCTTGGGAGCGTGGTGAAGCCTTTGGGTTCTTAACAGTCGCATGTGCCATAAACCACAGCGTGAAGCTGCAGGTGAGGGGTGATGAGTGCGGCCATGCCAGGATGGGGCTGGCTCGAGGCTGCAGGGCAGGAGCGGGCATCCATGGCCCCGGGTGCCCCAGGGAGGGGAGGGCAGTGTTTAGATTGCTCCTTGTCTCCCTGCACCCATCTTCATTCTGCTGGTTCCAGGGGCACGTGCCACCATGAGCAGAGTGGCAATGATACGGCGGG
>NW_009942556.1:3511-4758 GCF_000696875.1 Nestor notabilis | reverse complement strand
ATGCTTCTGGTTTCAGCAGGGTGTTTCCAAGGTAGGGTGATGCTGCTGGGTACCAATCTCATAGACATTTATATGCACCTGTGGTTCCTGATGATGCTCCATGGAGTAACACAGGAGGGGCTCGTTGGAAGGTGGTGGAATAAGAACAAATGGAATAAGATGGAGTGGGAAGATGGAGTAAGAAGCAGATCTCAGTGACATGGAGGCACCCCAAGCACCAGCCTGTTCTCTGGCAGGATTGGAGCTGTAGGAGATCAGAGTTCCCTGGGCTGGCACCAACGAAACATGTCTTAGCGGGAAGGGTGTAGCTTCAGGAGCAAGCTGGGGTGTTGCTCCCAGGCTGTGCCAAGCGGGAAGCCACCAGCGCAACTGGAAAGGTGGCTCTTGTGCGTGGATGCCTGATGGGAAGCAGGTTTAACGCCGCGGGTGTGCAGGTGCTGGCAGGGGGTGTGTGGAAGTGGGTGGTTGTGGTTCCATTCGCGAGCCCAGCAATGACGGTTACCCCGCGGTGTGGGGACGATGGGGCAGGGTCGTGTCACCGCTCTGTGGCTGGGAGCACTGTGCAGTGGCTGTGCTCTGGTGTGCACTGAGGGACACTCTCCCAGTGGTTATTTCTCCTTCCTTCAGCTGTTGCCAGCAAACACGTGAAATCCAGATGTTTGGACATTTGCTTTGCTCCACAGGGTCTGGTCTGCTCGGTCACACTGTGTGTTTGCTGGTACAGAGGGTTCTGCGGGTGTGATGGTCCCTCGGTGGGGACCCTCTGCACCATGCAAGGTCATGGTTTCTGAACCATCTCTGTGCTGGGGTGGCTCTGCCAAGGACGCTGGGGCGGCTCTGCCAAGGACGCTGGGGCACACGGAGGGCAGCTCCTCTGGGATGCTGCTCCAGGTACCACAGAGCAGAGAGTGGCATCACCCATAGCCCATGCGTGGGGATGGGTGTCGGGGTGGGGGCTGCTGGCATGGGAGGCTTTGCACCCAGAACTGTGCTCGCTGCTGCCCCAAAGGCAGCGGGGACTCTTCTGGCCCCATTAGTCTCAAGTAACCCCAAAACCGGGCTTGCGTAGAGGCCTCAGCCTCCCCTCAGCTTTCCCACGGTGCTCGTACCTTGGGGAAAACAACTGCAGCCGTTTATGCTTCCAGCAGATGAGGGTGAGGAAGAGGTTATGTGATAGCAGCGCAGATAAGGGGCAGCCTGGACACGGGGACAGCGGCCGGGGAGGAGGCACCCCCCCGCCCCCGTCT
>NW_009942556.1:0-3491 GCF_000696875.1 Nestor notabilis | reverse complement strand
TGGGCCCTGCCCGGTTAGGGGAGGGGGAGGGGGGGCGGCCCCTGTGTGTCTGGTGGCCGTGCTCCAGCTTACACCTGGTTTTCATTTAGCTTGTTGGCTTATTTCGTGCGGTGGGTTTTACCTCCAGCCCTTGGGAGGGTGCCCTGGGGCCGGGCAGGAGGGCAGTGGGTGCTGTGAGTGTGGCTGTTCTCAGCTGTGGGGTGATGGATGCTGAGCCCCCTGCATCCAGAGCATCGCCCATGCACCCAGCACCCCTGAAACACACACCCCCCCTCCCGGCCCCCGGGCTGTGCTTGTGCCGGGCCGGCACATCTGCCCTTGTGCCGCCACGCGGAGCCGTGCCGGGCGGGCCGGGCTGCGGGAATGCCGCGGTGTCATCTGTGCCGGCCGTGGCAGATGGCAGCTTAGCACAGAAAGGAAAACATTAGTGTTGGGTCAGAGGTCGCAGGAACATCTGCCTCGGGATGCTTTCAGTGCCCGCATTGCTGCGGAGGGACACAACCTGTTGCTGGTGGGTTGGAGGAAGAGCCTCGTGCGCTGCGAGCGGGAGGGAGCGAACAAAGGGCTGCGATACACACAGCACCCGGAGCAGGGCTGGGATGGGCACCCCAACCCTGCCAGCGCTGGAAGCCCAGGCAGGCAGATGTGTGATGCTGCGCTGGGGCAGCGGAGCTTGCTCACACTCACACTTGTGCAGCTCGTTTGTGCTTTTGATTCTCTGATCTGCCGAGCTTTCCTGGAGCCTTGCTGAAATAACTGCAGCGTTGGGCTGTTGTTAGTAACTCGTTGAGGATGTGCAGCAGACACAACACATGCACGTGCCCGTGCTGAGCAGATCCAGATTTGGCCTGGGCTCGGTGCTGGGAGCGGGGTGGGAATCTGGGGCCGCTGTTCCCTTTCCCAGGCCATCCCCCGGGACTCGCTGTCTGACCTTGGACAAGGCCTTCTCCGTCACCCTTCACATCACACATGAGTCGTGACGGAGATTTATGGGTCGGCAGCGCGGTGCATTAGTAATTGCGCCTCCCCCCCTCGCAGCAGTTTGTGCGCTGGGCTTGGGGCTGGTGTGGAGGGGGAAGACTCCTTCGTGGTGGGGAGGGGAAACCCTCCTCCAGCCCGGTGTTGTGGGAATGCAGTCCCCAGCCTCTGCCTGACCCCGAAACAAAAAGCCACCAGGACGGACTGCAGCTCCAGGCGCTCCTGCAAGGAGCACATGCAGCATCCCCGTCCGGGATGGCAACCAGCTGCTGCAATGCTGTCTCCTGTCCTGCCTGGTGCTTTGGTGACAGCCCAGTGCCTTGGTTAGGTCATGTAGAAAATACCCTTGAAGTTAAGAGTTGTGAGACTGTCCATCCTGACGTGCTCCTTGTGCTGGCACGATGCAAGGGGGCATCGTGCACTGGAGCAGGGCTTGGCCATCAGCAGGGTCTAGATGCTGTCTCCATCTAAAGTGTTGAGGTGGATGGTGGCTGGAGCGTTTGATGCTCCTCATCAGGTTAATGACTCAGTGGAAGCATTTCTCAGCTGTGTGCTCGGGGGGGCAGACACTGGTATTTTTAGCCATTCCTGGTTGGGTTGGGAACGGGCCGTGCGTCACACGTGGAGGCTCCTCAGGACCCCAGGGAGCTCAGCTGCCTTTCACCGCCTCAAAGCTGGTTTCTAATGGCCCTTCAGAGCTGTTTTGATCCTGGAGCACCCACCCTGTCCTCTGCCAGCACACATATCTATAATTAAAGCGCAGCTTTAATGTCTCTTATGCTGATTTCCATAAGCCGCTTTGGGTTTGGTCTGGGTAGCCCTCGCTTGGGAAATGCCAAAGGAAAAACCACAGGGTGATGTTCACCTGCCTGAGCCCGCAGGGACGTCGCATCCTCCACGTCTGCTCGCTGGGAGCCCTGACGCCACCACCCGCCGGTGAGTTCTTTACTGAACATAAAGCTTAGCTCCCTGGGCTGAACTTCAGGAGAGGTTTTCAGCCCCTGGAGAAGTAGGTGGACACATGATGAGGTTGCAGCACGGCTGGGAGCTGAATCTGGCTCTGCTGAATCCAACCTTTCCAGACCTGGGAGAGCTGAAAATAACCATGTCTTGGGCTGGCCTTATTCTTCACCTGGGTTTTGATCTCTTGATTTGCATGCGAGACTTGTCTCCAGGCTCTCTCTGCCGCCAGGACTCTAAAGCCATTGCGGTCGTTGGGTTTTTGAATGCAGCTCCAGAGTCTCTGGCTGTGAGTGAGCTCCAAGGACCTGCGTGGGGAAATGCACCCCATGGCTTCAGTCCGCAGCCATCCCCTTCCCTGCCTCACCTCGGACTTGGGGTTGCAAACGTGGGCAGGAATAATGTTGTGTCTGTGCTGAAGCATCTATAGATGATGCAGGAGCGGTGTTGAAGCCCCCGGGGCGTGAGGCTGCCCATGGGCACATCCTGGGGGCTGCCATACGCAAGTAGAGCAGTGTTCAGTGTTCTTGTTCAGTGCTCTTACTGAGCAGCAGTAGCACTGTCACGACAGTGGTATCCCCACCATCAGAGACCTTTTGCTCTGAAACCTTGCAAAGAAAATGAGATGACTTTGGAAAGGTGGCAGGAGTTTGAGAGGGTTCCCTGAGCTGGTGCAGTGTGTGCAATGGGTACACGAGAGCTGTCCCTGTTGTGGCTGTGATTTGGGAATTGCCAGGTGCTCGCAGTGGGTCTGCGTTGCACAGCCCTGTGCTGTGTGATGCAGACTCCTCCGTGGGTTATGGCAGCGACTGCTGGATTTTAAGGGTGCCTGTGTTTTTATTGCTGTTTTCCTGAAGAGCTGCTTCACCAGCATGTCTCAGTGGCTGGAAATACCCCCTCGTAGGGTGGAGAAACCCGATGCGGGAGCGTGTCCTGGTCCCGCCTGCCCACGTGTGCCCATCGCTCAGCTCAGCCACTTCTGGCTGGGGCAGACCTGTGTGAGCCCTCCTTAGTTCTGGAGCTGATTGTGTCCATAAACCAGCTCTTAAATCAAACAAATACAAAACCATTTAAAAACCCTGCAAACTCCATGAAACTTCAGGGATTTCCCAAGGCAAAATCCTGGAACCCCCCCGGGCATGGGGCAGCCCCCAGCCCCAAACCCCTGCGCCTTCAGGCAAGGGCTCCCTGCTCCCACAGGAGTCTCTCCAATCACTAATTAACCTCCTGGCTAATAACCATGCCTGGGCTCAGGCTGGGCTCTGCTCCACTTCCCATCCATGAGCTCAAACCACCACTTGCCTGCACTGAAATTGGAAACGGCCCCAAAACTAATCTGGTGGGAGGGCTCTCAGCTCCGCGCCCCTTGTCCCGGCCCCATTTAAGCCCCACGGCGCAGGAACCCCGATCCCAGTGATGTCCCCGTGCCGCCGGGATGCAGAGCACAGCCCATGGCAGCACCATTGCTCGCCAAAGCAGCAGCGTGGCCGTTCCCGCGCGCTTGGTGGTTCCCGCGCTGCGCCGGGCGCTCTTTGTCCAGCACCAATCTTTCT
>NW_009942555.1:3494-11557 GCF_000696875.1 Nestor notabilis | reverse complement strand
ATATATATTAAAAAAAAAACCAACAAAAACAAACAGAAGAAAAGAAAATAAACAAAAAACCCCCACCCAAAGCACATAGGAAGTTCAGCCTCAGCATTAGTTCCAGCAAGAAGTATAAAATACCAGGAAATACAATTCTAACTATAATTAGAGTTCTACCTTTGGTTGTTTCTATATATCTCTCAGCTTAATTTTAAATGTCCATATGAGGAACTATGTTCATTTTTTTTCATATTTTTTTCCTTCATTGCTTCAAATATATATTCTTTTTGTTAAACCCTTACTTTCAAAATTAATATAGTAAAGGAAAACTCATGGTTTTGAAAAGCTATCCACTTAAACAAATACTAATAAAACTATAAGTAGGCTTTAATTCAGATCAGCTACCTGCACAGATGTGACATTACCACATATAAAATATGATTATACCTCAAAGAAAGCCTGTGACAATTATTAAATACTGACTGGCCACTATGCATAAAAAAGTTAAAAACATGGTGTAAGCCTGTTCAAATCCTAGAAAAAGAACACACATCAGTAATTATTTTCTTTCATATTGTGCAACAATTATTTGCTTGGGGACGATTCCTTCACTGTGATTATGTGAGAACATTAATAGGTAGAAACCTAGCAATGGTGAGGAAGCTCTTAAAAGAACAAGAGAGTCAAGCATATAATTTAACAAATTATAATACCGTAGAACTGATACCCCACAAGTGCATATCAAACTCTATGTTGATATAATTATTTTGTTAAAAATACTTTAGATTATGATAATTACATTTAGTATCATGTTTCACAATGTACACTGAATCAGAGATAGCAATTTTAATATATGGAAGCTTTAAACAGTTCTCAGAAGCCAACCGCATGCGCTTATTACCTATAACTACTTCAAAACTGTTACCTTTTAAGTAACAAGTGCTTAATGGGGCTTAGTGTTCTTGAGGTCTCTGTCTACTACTGTACCACAATCGAAATATTAATTTTACCATTTATTTTATGGTTTATCATACTAATGATAAGACACAGATTTGTATAAACTCAGTGCTGGTAAATTTTATTTTCATTTTTACTTGCCTTGCTCAAAGTAAAGACCACTTCCACACCAAGATGAAAGCATAAAAGTCCATGTTTGTCCTTTCTGTGACAGAGATAAATCTTCTTTTACTTTATTATTTCTGTCATCCTGGAAGAGAATTATTGTGTCCCTAAAGAGATTATACTGTACAATCTGAAAAACATTTCTACCAATGTTCTTAAAATTGATATATCTTGCTATCAGTTACTCACGACATTTTAGTGATCAATTATCAAAATTTTTGTCCTACATGGGCTTGCAATTAGGGTTCAAGCCACCCTATAGACTAAATATACATGGCTGCTTCTAGGCTTCCAGATTTAAATATGAACTTAGTTATTCATATCAAACAGTATGTTGTAGCATTTACAAATATATTTTTCGTTACAAGCAGAAATAGAATGATTGGACACAAGAAAGCTGAAAGACAAAAAGAGCGTGTTTCTGTGACAGCACAGACAACTCTTTCATTGCATTCTTACTATGTGCCGCAAATCAGCTTTCTAGAGTAATTTTATGAGGTACATAAGTTGTGCATTGTTGCTGTCAGGTGTAGGTACAAGAATGAAAGCGCAACAAATTTTAGTTCTTTTAGTAGCCACAGAGGAGATACTAGTAGATAAATTTTGCATCCAGGCAGAGTATGGTGACTTAAAACTAACACATTTGAGAGGTGGAGGGCACATGTTGTGCATGGTTTTGGATGAAGGTTTTTCATTGCATTTTGGGAGGAAGATTTGTTTCTTTTAAGTAGTCTCTGCTTTCCTTTTCAGGTACACTCAAATTTCCAGGTTCCATTCATAACCAAGCTTAAATACAATATGATTTTGAGCACTTTCACGCAAAAAGTATATATGAGGTACTATAACGTGGAACTAAAATACACTTTATCATCAGTTCAATGCATAAGAAATAATGGAAAGTCTGATCAGCATTTGTTATGTTTGAATTAGTAACTATATCACTTTGAAATATCACCAAACTGCTGTTCTGGAAATCCAACACAGAGTGATCTTTACAAGATGAAATAATCTCCAAGCACAATTTTCACATTCAGCTGAACACGTTTTCACAACCTTAAATATAACTATGAACCAGCTATCAGTACTTACATTCTGCTGATTACTTGGAACTAAGAGAAGGCTTGAGAAATGGCACAATGAATTTTGGTTAGGGGATACAAGTCATGGCAAATTAAGAGAAATATATTCAAACATTTTCAAGTAAAGGTTGAGGGGAAAGAGGAGATATATGAAAGAATGAGGTCAACAGACTGCAGAAGCAAAGTCTGTAGAGGAGTAGGCATAACAGCTACAACTAAGCAGGGAAAGAACAAAGCCATGTTAATAAAGTGTCATGGTAAAGTGACATTTGATACCTATGATAATTTTGATTCAAACAGTAACAAATACTATGTCATATACAAAAATTAGCACAAGGTAACAAGTATTTAGGAACTACAGATACATCAAAATGCTAAAAAACCGGTGGTAGGGGTTGGCTTATTAGAGATGTTTCTATCAGTCACAATATGGAGCCAAAATAATAACTGTTCTAAAAAAAAATACGCAGATCTACCATAGATCATGAAATTATAATTATTAACCAAAATTGAAGAGACAGGTATAACTGCAAGCTCTTGCAGAAATACATAACCTAGTTTTAAAACAATTTGCATCCATTAGCACCTACTCATGAAACTCAGATGATAAGCTAGAAATCTGAGTAACATGGTTAGTCTGCACTGATATTTGTATCCAAGTTTATGAGCTTAAAGTTATTGTCACTCCATTGCTTGTGCTTACACATGGAATGACAGCACTGTATTCAGAAGAAAACCAGGCAAAACGTGATGGCATTTATTAGATAAGAAGCTCTCTTTTCACCATATTAGAACTTAATTGTAATTTAAGTTGATTTCCACTAAAAAATAATTGTTATTCTGTGCCTTTGACTAACAAAGCAAAAAGTCAAGAAATTTAAAACATTTTCAGAAGAGATTTTTGTGTGTGTGTGTGTGTGATTTTTGCTCCGATTTTCCCATTGTGATCAAAAAGCTTTTGGAAAATACAATCTATTTCTTTCATGTAATTCAACTGGCACCTGCTCACAGCCAAGTCACCAATAGGTTCAGCCTGCAAGCAAAATAATCTGTCATTTACATTACACATTGACAAGCATCTGAAAAGCTCTCTCCAAAGTTAAATATGTGGTATTTTAGAGCTGTATAAAAATTAACAATTTTTTTCCCACAAGAATACCATTACTGAATGTTGTTGCTGCTATAAAATGTAACAAAAAATTTAAAAATGGCAACATAATTCTAGTAAGAAAAAAAATCAATAAAGAAACACAATTACTCCAATAAAAATGTCAAGCTATGTCCATTCAAAACAAAATTTTTATTTCTACACTTTGGAAAATTAAATGTAACTTTAAAATTGTATATACAGATATCCCATTAAAATTTATATATGTCTTTGAAAACAGTAACACTATTTCAAATAGATTGAAATAACTGCTTAAGCAAAACAATAAAAATGTAAAAACTAATGCATAATAGCACTAAAGATTTATGTACCTGAATTTGCCCAATTAAGACTAAAACAGATTGCCTCACTTTTTCTCATTGATAAATTTTTTTAAATATATGCATATTTTAGAAAGCAATCACAAGAAAGGGATTTTTTGCTTCGTTTTGCTTTTTTGAGCACCTGTGTCATTTGAGAAGGTAATACATTCATTTTTAAAACAATGCTAAAATAGAAGGCCTTTCCAAACATTGCCATAAAACAGACCAATTAAGAACTGCAAACTTATCAGTTTGTGACATTCATAACCATGTTAATCACTATAAATTTTATAAGTGCAAAGGCTCAGAAAAACAAACTGTCCCTCAGTACACTACATGGTTTTGTTCCCATCTTGATTTCATAAAAAGAGAAAACACACACATCAGAAATGGCAAAAACTATATTTACTAACCCAGAATTACTGTTCAGCTCAACTCAAATCATGCACAATCTCTTTTAGCAGATTCACCAGAATCTTGAAGCAGGTCTTGTCAAGATTTTAATTCCATTACAAACATTCTCTTTTACCTATATAGGAACCCCAAAATCATGAAATTCATGTCTTAAGATCTTCAAGTCATATATGATCTAATTAATAATCTTTCTCCTTCCTTACTATCCCTACATACCACCATGCAGTTTGTAAAGAATAGATATCTATAGGCACATCTCTGTAAAAGCAAGTATTTCTCAGGCTACATAACCAAAAACATTTCCAGACGAACAGTATCAAGCAGCGATTGCTCCCATCAACATGGCACTCAGTTAAAAGACTGACAGCTGATGAAAACAATCAAGATGACTTCAAAACTGCCCTTTGCAAAAATCACACGTTGAGCAAAGGTGAATTTTACTGCCTCAACTAAGATTTTGGCCTAGATCTGCCACAGATAACACTTGGCATTCATATAGCACCTGTCACGTTTCATCTCTAAGGATTTAGAGCATTTTTCAATAGGGCAGTACTGCTGGAATAAGTAATCCAGAAGAGGTTTTAAGAAGTATTCTCCAGGTGGAACCTTTGACACTAACCAGACTATTTATGTTTTCAAAACTACTGGATAAGAGTTGGAAAAAGAGCCCTCCAAGGAAAACTCTAAAAATTAAACAGCCACAGAAGTTCAATAAACCCATAATTACTCCTTCAAATAGTCACCCTGTAGCCCTGTAAGGTACTGCAGTAAGAACTCTGTATTTATTATGAGGATATTTACTTTTAAAGGCTAATATTTTTAAATCACTTTTTATTTGTAACAAATGATATAAAAGCATAGCTGTGATGAGTTCATTTTTCACCTCTGAGTAAGAACTATTCTTTTCAGAGCTCCATACTTAGGATAACATGAGTCTTAGTTTATAAACCATCTTTGAATTTTATAGGTTAGATCATAGATGTGTCTTATCCAGTTATCAGTATATGCACATACACCATGTCTGTGGATGCTGGCAAACTTTGTGCATTCCAGCTATGGTCAGCTTGGTTCTTCCAAGGTAAAGAATATAACAGGCTGCACTCACCTGGGAGATAAGGCCCACAATAACCTAATTAGAGCCTGAAAATGCTCCCCTGTTCTCCTACAGCACCAAAGGCTTACTGCATCTACATTTCTTAACAGACAAGGTATCTCTCAATGCTTTTTGTCCCACAGGAACATGCAGTACTCCCACCATAAAAAGCCTAGCATTTATTGCTCTGTCAGACCTATGCAGAGGGCATTCCCTTTTACATAACTTCCTTATGAAAGGCAAACGGGGGTGAAGAAGTACAACCAAGAAGCTTGGCATCTGGGCTAGGTATCCTTCACCTTGGCTTGCAGTAGTCAGCTACAACTGTATGTGCTGATGTTTGGCCCTCCAAAATGCCTTCATGGAGCCAGACACCCCTGTATTTATCTCAGAGCTTAGAAGTCCTTGAGACATGGGCTCATTTAAAACATGCCCATGGCAAGTGTTATTTTTCTCCTTGGAGACAGATTACAGGTTAGATCTAACGTCAACAGTGCTCACAAGTATCCAAAGAGACAGCATGGGTCAAAGGAAAGCAGAGCGGAGAAACTCCTCCATGGTATGTAGTAAAGCATATCTTTTATCTTCCAAAGGCCAGTTATATTAAAATTCTCTGAAATCAGGCACAGGTCAGGAAATTACATGAAAACCAAAGGCAGCTGTCCTTGCCCTTCAGTTTTAACAATAACAACATGGACTTTCAGTTGAGTTAGCTCTGTCCCTGTACCAGTATCTTACAGAACCCTCAAACTCAACTATGGCAACACCCTGTCCTTTCAGTCTGATCTCCAAATTAAGACCTATGTCTGCCAGGTGTTCAGGCAGCTTATTTGTCCCAAGCAAATCTACTTAAAGCAAGAAATCTACTTAATAAAATAACCACAAAACACAAAGCATCCAAAATAGTTGCTTTCCAACACTTCAGGTCTTCAACCTTAAAGGCTGAGTTTCCTCTGGGCTTGTTTCAGAAAGGCTGTTTCTTCAAAACAATTATGCAGCATGCAACTGAAACGTCCCCTAAACTACATTGAATCCAATGCAGTTGCATTTCTTAGTTCAAAGCACCTGCCTCCACAGAGCTCGAGAACTGGTTTGACTGTTCTTGATACACTTCTGTTTGCATGCTTGCCATCCCTGTGCAGAAGGAGACAGGCACAAACTGTAGACATGACGTGCAAAAATGCCCTATGCTGCCAGCCTTGCATAATACTTTTTGTAGGGCAATGGCTATATTTTACTAGCATGGCAGTGAGCTCAGTCCAGGAAAAGCAGGACAAGCTTTCTGACCTGTACTTAAAAATACCTAAAAAGGAATCCCATGCTCTAAGTCACAATTAGGTGACTTAGAGCAGGGCAATGCAGACTGTGCTGTGTTGCGCTATGCAATGTAAGTTAACACATTCCTGGGTTCCGGATAAATACACCAAAGTGAAAGATTATCCAATCTGCCCAGAGGACAGCATAGGTTTGGTCTTTATAGCCATTGAAATTTTACCATATTCAGAAAATGTTTAGTAAAATCCTTAGTATGTTACTTTAAAAAAAACAAACAAACAAACCAACCCAACAAATATACATGTCAACTACAGTAATGTTCTAAAGTCTCATCTCAATCACGGTAACAATGTCTTGGCCTGTATAAATATACTCACAGAATATAAATTTATTCAGAAGAACTTCCACTTCACTGTCCTTAAATGAGCAATTAGAACTGACCACAAAAATGAGACAAGCAATTTTTGTAATTCCTGCACTGCTACTGTTAATTTTGAGTAGACAGTGTCCAGCAGCATTTAATAATGCTTTACTTACAAAGCTGGGCTTTTCCCCCCTAAGTGTTCACCTTCTAAACTTCTGAATCAGTGAACCATGACTAAGGGACAGCTGTGGCCACTAGCTATTTCTTTCAGTTAGAGAGCTTTAAGGCAGACCTTTTGTTATAAAAAGTGTCAATAAACATGACAAATCCTGAGAACTGCCTTCCATGGTGTCACGGCTTAAGCCCAGCTGGTAACTCAGAACCACGCAGCCACTCGCTCACTCCCCTCCTTCTTCCTCCCGGCTGCTCCCGGAGGGATGGGGAAGAGAATCAAAAGAATATAACTCCCATGGGTTGAGAAAAGAACAGTCTAGTAACTAAGGTATAATACAAAACCACTACTGCTACCACTAATAATAATAATGATCAGGGAAATAAAAAGTGGAGAGGATACAATTGCTCACCACCTGCTGACTGGTACCCAGTCCGACCCAAGCAGCTGCCCGCGCCTTCCAGGTAACTCTCCCCAGTTTATATACTGGGCATGACGTGCTGTGGTATGGAATACCTCCTTGGGCCAGGTTGGGTCAGGTGTCCTGTCTCTGCTTCCTCACGGCTTCCCCTTCTCCCTGGCAGAGCATGAGACTGAGAAAGTCCTTGGTTGGAGTAAACATTACTTAGCAACAACTAAAAACATCGGTGTTATCAGCATTGTTCCCAGACTGAAAGTCAAACCCACAGCACTGCCCCAGCTACTAAGAAGGAGAAAAAATGACTGCTGTAGCTGAACCCAGGACAGTATCCACCCATTATTCCATACCATCCACATCATGCTCAGATACCACATTTTTCAATATACCATTTCTTTTGTCTCTTATATACACACACACACACACACACACACACACACACACATATACACCCACACACACACACACACACACACACACACACACACACACACACACACACACACACACACACACACACACACACACACACACACACACACACACACACACACACACACACACACACACACACACACACACACACACACATATACACCCATGCCCACACACAAAGAGAGAGATATCATTCCTTAGTCCATGGGCCAATCCCTATAAAGCTGCTGAATTCATCA
>NW_009942555.1:2557-2932 GCF_000696875.1 Nestor notabilis | reverse complement strand
TCGCCCTTATGTTGCCAGTCTAAGTCCATCTGAGCCACTTGTTGGTTGTTCTGGTGTTCCTCAGTGGCCTGACTCTTGCATATATGATCATCTACATGGCATACCTTCACCACCAGGTTCTGCACCTGGGCAGCGATATCTTGCCAAGGTGTAGCAGCCTAGATGAGTTTGCCTCTGCGTTGCCAGTTGCTCTGCTTCCATTGCTGCAACCACCCCCACAGGGCATTTGCCACCATCCATGAGTCAGTATGAAGTACTGGTCATTTTTCTTGTTCAGCAATATCCAAGGCCAGCTGGATGGCTTTCACCTCTGCAAACTGACTCGATTCACCCTCTCCTTCAGCAGTGTCTGCAACTTGTCGCAGGGGGCTCCAC
>NW_009942555.1:0-1206 GCF_000696875.1 Nestor notabilis | reverse complement strand
TTGGCACTTGTTTTTCTTCGACCTTCAGCAACCACACAACAGAAGGATCCTCTGAGAGACCGGGCAAGGTAGACAGCTGCTTAATTTTCTCTGTCTCCAAGGCAACAATACCAAAAGCCCGTTGGCACCCTTTTGGGTCTTTGAAGTACCCTCTCCTGAGATAGTCTATGCCAAGGATGCATGGAGCCCCTGGACCAGTCACAATGGGGTGCTTTTGCCACTTCCTCCCAGTCAGGCTGATCTCAGCCTCCAGTACAGTCAACTCTTGGGATCCTCCTGTCACTCCAGAAATATGAATGGGTTCCACCCCTTGATACCTTGATGGCATCGGGGTACACTGTGCACCGGTATCTACCAGAGCCTTATACTTCTGTGGGACTGATGTGCCAGGCCATCTGATCCACACAGTCCAATAAACCTGATTGTCCCTCTCCTCCACCTGGCTGGAGGCAGTGCCCCTCTAATAGTGATCATAAGATTGTCCACTTATAACTTGTAGAAAGGGATTAGTAACCCTTATCACAGGAGCTGGAGTAAAATCAGCTCTTCCACTCCATCTGGGAAACTGTTCACTAGTTGGTGCAGCAACTTTCATGGGAGGATCATCCTTGACCATTGTTCTCCTCTTCAGTTCACGCACCCGTTGCTCCAGAACTGAGGTAGGTTTTCCATCCTATTTTCTCATGTCTTCTCTGTGATCCCACAGGTAAAACCATAGAGTGGCCCATGGTGTGTACCTCCTATATTTTCTCTCTCAAGCAGTAGGGTGCCTTCTGTTAATAGCTGAGACATGGGTTGCTACATGTAGGGAGCTGGATAGATTGGATAAATAGTCTCTCAGTTGTTTGAACTCCTGGGACAGTTTTTTCACAGCTGAAATGATGGAAGGGGTGAGATTGTCTTCAAACTCTCAGAGTTGATCACTTCATCCACTTTTGGTGGTGCCATGTCATTCCAGGTCATTGATTCCAATGAGTGGGGATATGATGATGGTGCACTCCGTGTAAGTTTTCGCCACACAAGTCATGTACATCTAACTTCATCTCTATCTACGGATGCATTCCCGGCATTCGGCCTACAATAGATCATCTCTACAATGGCTGATTCCCTCAGGGACTGGATGTCTTTCTCGATCATGGTCCAGTTGGCTGAGCGATTCGTAACATCGTCCTTGTCGGGAAATCTTTCCTTCACAGCTGTCACGAG
>NW_009942554.1:0-1870 GCF_000696875.1 Nestor notabilis | reverse complement strand
TTTTTTTTCGCATTTAATTGCGGCCCTTTGCAGATGGGGGCTGCGGAGTGTGTGCTTCATTCAAATGAGGTTTGCTTTTTGGTTTCCAGGCACGTTTCTAAAAGTCCGATCTGAGTCAGGCAGGGATTAGTTTGACAGGGAAGTGATCAGATTAAAATCCGTGCATGAGCTCGGCCTCCTCACTCCCTTCCTTTAAAGCTCTCCTCCTTCCCTGCCTTGCCTGACGCTTTCCTCCCAGGAAAAAGGCAAATCTTTCTCTTTCCTGAGCTGGGGGAACGATTTGGGGTGGGAGGCAGAGACGATTTTGCCTGAATTAGACAGTGTTCCAGGGGAAACGCATCTTCTTGGGGCAGTGGGAAAATAAGCTTCCTTTAGCTAGCATCTTGCCATCACTAGGGTTTTAAGGCTGGATTTGGTGTGAAAATAAGGGATTTCTCTCTTTCTAAAACTTCCTTTTGAAAAGGCATTGGTGTTGATGGGAAGAGGGGAGTGGGTGCCACCATAGGTCTGGGTATCTGAGGATGGGGACCAGGGTGTACAAAAGGGCATCTGTGGGTAGCTTCAGCGTGCAAAACCCCTGGGGGGATCCAGCCACTTCCAAACGTGTGGCATGGAGGGAGAGCCACCAAAACGGGTTTCGAAAAGATGCTGGGAGAGGTGTGCCCTCCTCCTCAGCGCCTCCAGGGTCTCGCTCAGTTTTAGTAGGATGAGCTTGTCCTGAAATAGGGTCTGTGGTCTTTGAAATGCTTAAAGGTGATTACACTTAAATGCTTGATCTCAACAAGGAAAAAAGTGCCGAAAGAGCAAAAATGGGGTGTTTTTTCCTTTCTTTAAAGACAGCTTAGACAGTGCTTGCAGCAATTGCATGGCATGAAACCCAGAGTCGTTCTACCTCCTTTTTATTGGGGCACAAGTTAATATGTCTCACTGCAACTCAGCTGCACAGGGGTAACTTGGGGAGAGCTGTAGGCTCAGGCTGCCCCTTCTCCCTGGTATTGAAGCACCCCGATCAAGGCTTTGTAATTTGAGGGGAGGAGAGGAGGCCGTGCTCATCTTCTTCACCCAATGGCAGGATGATTTTGACCCTGGGGTAGGAGGTGTGGATTTAGCTCTTGGGTTTTCAGCTAGAAAGAGGTTATTCAAGGCAGGTCAGCCTGGTAAGCATCCCGAATGCTGTGCTGCTAATGCAGCAAGCAAACCCCTTAATTCCTTTCCCCTCAGCCATATTTTTAAGGCACTTCTGCATTTTGGTTGACACTGGGTTCAGAAGTGCTCTCTAGAGCAAATCCCTCAGCAGTAGGAAGGGCCCAAGGATCTGCCCCAGTTGCCAGTGGGGCTGGACATGGATTAGCCACCACCAAGCTCTTCAGCTGGACCAAGGTTGGGGTCTCTGGGTGGGGTGCAGAGTCAGAGCTGTAAGGTGGCTTCTTGTGAAATCAAAGGTGGCAATTGCACAAAGCAGTGGTAGGGAAGAGTTGCGATCTGGGCTCACAGAGGTATGCAGACCTCTTAAAAAATGCTAAAAGCCTGTTCCTATTATGGGGGAGTCAGAAAAGCATATTAGTGTTAGAAAAACCTTTAAAACTAACAGTGAGAGACAAATTTATCAGACAGCTTATCCACAAATCCACACTTTCTTTTTCCTGTATGGCTTTTGTTAGAGCAAGATGCTGATGTTTTCTTGCTGATTTTAGAGCCAACTGGTTTGCCTGAATTCTCCTTAGTTTTCTGGCTTAATTAAAACCAGCCTGCAAACACTGACCCAGGTGTTACGCATGCTGGCAAATTGCTGGCACAGACACCTGGATCCCTGTCTGCAGTCTGGGGAGCTGCTCCCCTGCAAGGGTTGGCTGTTAGGCAGTAGAAAATA
>NW_009942553.1:1226-54009 GCF_000696875.1 Nestor notabilis | reverse complement strand
GGAGAAAGCTGGCACCCACCCCAGAGAAAAGCAGCCAGCAGTGAAAAACCCAGCAAACACAACCCCCCCCAGGCGCCCGCCCTCCCAAGTGAAACCTTTTTACACCGTTTTTGTGATAAATCACAGAGACAGCGCTAATATGTACATTCCTCTTTATTTAATACAGCACGGACACATGACACATTTAAAAAAGGAAAATAAAAAGTACACTCATGAAAAAAGCCTGTCACCATCAGGGACAGGGAACAGCAACGCCGAATTGGGTAAGGCTCCTCCTGCAGAACAGGCGTCTGCCGGCAAGGCTGGATCCCAGAGCTAAGTCTGCTGCCGAAACACAAAAGTACCAACAAATCTCTGCACTCCCTTCAGGAAAGCAGAACACAAACGGGCAAGTCCGCTTTAGAACAGGTGGAGGCGGCATCATCTGCAAGGTTCGCAGATACAAACCCTACTTCTGTGTCTGGACCAAAGCACTGGCAGAATGAGAAATGCTCTCCAGCTGTGCTTGCAGAGGTCCTCTAGTCCTGACCTCCGAACACACCAGGCTTCTCAGGGATAGCAAACCTGAGTATCTGGAAGCAGTGAAAACATGAAGTAGTCACACAGAAGAGAGTTAAAATTAGTCTCCCTGATAGAGCTCCACTAGCCACAACTGGGAACGTGCAAGGGAACAAACCAGCTTCCCAAGTAACGAAAGACTAACAGCCATTAAACTGACTAGAACAATATACACATTTGGAACTGATGCGGGCTTTTTGTGGCAGCAGCTTCTTCCTTTTCCTGCTTCAGTTCAGGATGGAAATTAAGCAGGCACCAGTTCCTCCGGCAAAGAGCCTTACACACTTTTAAAAAATTAAAATACAAAAAAGGGAGACAGGTGTATTTACAAAATCCATGGCTGGTACAGTACATCATTTTTAAGACACACTAAATGCTACAATCTTTCAGGTCCTGAGATTATTACAAAAAAACCCAACAACTCAAAACTTGCGTCCAGGTCCAGTTTTATAAAGGAGAGAGGAAAGAAATCACACGTTTTAAACACAGTACCCCGTGAAGTTATTGGAACACATCTCCCTAAAAATCCAAATGGAAGTGGTGCTAACCACACAAATGTAGCTGCATTTGGTTGTTCAGGCTTCTTGTCACAAGAGGGGAGCATTTCACAGGGGAGTTTCCCTGGAGAGCTCATCAGGTAAGCAGCACACGGCTGTTTGGATCCTTTAAGCCCTATCATCCAAAAATACGTGATTACTAAGAGGGGGAGGGTAACCTTGTACAAATCTATGCTGGACTGAATAAAGCATCACAGGAATCACCAACTCAAACAGGTTTGCCATCTCATAGTCACTGCATTCTTTCGTTTGAAGCTGAGGAATGCAAAGAATTCTAGCTGTGATTTAACATTAGTTTAGAACAAAACACTTGGCCAGCTGCTTGTTCTGTGCTCCCCAGTGAAAGACAGGAAAACACTTTGTTCATCTGTTTCTCAGCCTTTCCTTGTCTTGGGGACCACAGCAAGTCAGCACGTTAAGTGAGCAATAACCAAACTTGCTAAAACATATATATACACATACTAAAATGACATCAAACAAAGGATATTGAGGCCAAACTCTGTCGAGGAGATGATCCCCGCTACCATTAGTTGTGTAGGCAGGTATTTGGACGCACTGTTCTTTACAGAGCCTCTATCAGGCAGAACTAGAGGGACTTCCACCCACACCTGGGTTTTTTTTCCTCAATGAAATATTCTGAACATAGTGATTTTGTATCATCAGAAGTTATCATCACAGATGCCCTTTTATTATAAGCACCTGACTTCAAGCTAGAGAACACCAACATTTTAAGGATTACTGATGAAATGCTTCTAACTCTCAGTAAAAGAAGACTACAAGAGACAAATCACGTAACAAGGGTACTAGTTTAACTGCTAAAATATAATGCGGCTCAGTAGACTTTTCAGGGTAAAAAGTAGTAATTTTGCAATTATTTTTTTTTTTTTAACAGTAGTCCAAAAATAAAATTTCTCCATCTATTTCCAGTATGGATCTTGAGAACTATGCAAGAACATGGAACTAATTGCTACATGAATGGGATCACCGGCAATAAAACACACACTACAGTTCTCACCTCTGAGCTAAATTGTTATTTGTAATTACATACAACAAGACTAAAAGATCAGTGAGAAATACCCGGGGATTGCAATTTAGCTTTTATTTAAAGATCCAGCCACTGTGTAGCCGGTAACTCCCCTTGTTTAGAAGCAACTTCATTAAAGTGAGAAATTAATTTAATTCACTTCTGATACTGGAAGGAAACCTGGGATGTCTCAGTTTCTCCCCAAATCCAATCTGTACATTAAACAGTGCTGTAGCTTCTTAAACCAATTTTGAGAGCTGAGTATCTTAAAAAACTCTCAGACTAAAACCTGTCACAAGAGGCAATTTTAGCTTCCCTCTCAAAGCAACTTCGTGACACTTGACATAGGTGTTGCACCAGTGAAAGGGTTTCTCTTTTAAAATACAAATTTCTTTCTTCACGTTAGCAAAAAAGACTTCTGCAGTACAGACATTCAAAAAAATACTCCATTTTCTTTGGGTAAAACTTCAACATGTGTTAAGAGGGGTAGCTGGGGGAAGGAATGCATGTAACACTGAAACACGTAAATACTTATCTGCATAGTTGATATTAGTGACTACTAATCAAACTAAGGCCTTATCTGGAAAAAGCTGAGAACACAAGAAAAGTTTCTTCCCCCACTTCTCTGGTGAAATCTGGCAAGTCTCAAGCTCTGGCTGCCTCAGCAGCTACTTGTTCTGGCCTGCGATGGTATCTCCTGACTGGTTTTGGTTGATTCTCTCTCTCCCTTCTTCTCTCGGTACTAGACAGTAATAAACGTAACTATCTATTGATAAAATACATCTGCACACGCTGCTGGGCAGAAACAAAAAAACCACAACCAAACCAAAACCCCGTAGTATTGCGCATGACAGGAATCAAACAGTGGGCACCGCTTGCTTTGGATTACTTCACCATAAAGGAAAAACTTACTAGTTAACAGTTATTATTTAAGCAGGAGATGATGGCAAGGGAAGAGAATGAAATTCACTTCTAGATACAAAACATGGGTTTGTTTTTTCTAGCATTTCTCTGTAGAATTATAGCTGTCAAAATGGCTACAAAATACAGACCTATATCCTTGACTACTGACAAGATCAGCACAGTTTAATTTATGAGGAGTGTGCAAAAACAGCTGTAGGGAATCTCTGTACTTCCCCAGTTTTGGGCCAGTTCCAGGCCATGCTGATCTCTCAGCATAACTCATAGCAGCAGCAGGGCTTTCTATGGCCCCAAAAGGCTATTACAGCAGCAAGGGATCACCGGGTCATAGAAAAAGGATGATGAAGCTGCACCAGAAGTTTCCACAAACAAAGCATTCCCCTACACAACAGTTATCTTTCCAGTGGCCCAGTAAAGCATACTTCTGGCTGCTTATTTTGGCAGCGATTTCTTAAGCAGTAGACAGACACAGATTTTTCACAGCAGCTGCATTTGTGAAAGACGACTGTAACAGTCAACCATCACCAGCTGCAGATTCCCCATCTCACAGATCAGCCTAGGATAAAGAGCACATGCTCAAAGCAAATGAAACAGCAACACAGGACCCAGGTTAGCTCAGTTTACTGCAACCGGTGGATGTGGCAAACTCCACTGAAGTAACTCCACTGACATACCTAAGGCAGATTAAGAAGCCCTCTCACTCACTATCACTCCAACTAGCTGACCTACCAGCAACAGTCCTATCTTTGACTGGCACCGTTAGATTGGTAGAAGTAATCTGTCTATGGCCTAGTTTACATAAACAGGCTCACTCAAACACGCGAAGACAAGCTAAGAACTGATACAGCAGATAGGCTATTCTCTGCCACAGGAACATGTTGTATTTAGTATCTTATTTTCTACTCCACTTATGAAGGATTCTTCATTCCATTCCCGTTCTGGAAAGTAAATGCTTCCTTTTCATATTGCAACTCAAAATTAGATCTTCCCAGGAAAAGCACATCACAGAACTAGCACAATCTAGTGATGCGTACCTGTGTTACCTTAAGTTTAGCACTTGGTCAACAAGTGAACTGACAATTTCAGGTACACATTTATAATAATTATAAATTAAGATAGATTCTTGGCACAGAATTATTAAAATCACTAGATGATCTACTGCAGATCTGCTAATTTTGTCAGAGAACAAGGAAACAAGCACCGACACTATTATGAAGGTTCACTTGCAGCTAACAACACAGGAACTTCCTGTTCAGTGTATTAAGAAAACAAACCATTAACGAAAACTCAACAAACAGAGAAAGAGTACAACAAGAAATGTGCTTCATGGTGAACGTTTTAGGCCAGGTCTAACTTCAATTAGCAGCTGCACTCTTGCAGGCTTTACCAAATTCCTTCTTACATATGATGTATAGTAGAAAGCAGCAACTTTGGTAAATGTGAGAATCCTTGCAGTAACTGGTGTCAACTAGATGGGACACGCAAGATTCCTTGCGATTCATCTCAACTCTAACTTGTTGCAAGCTGCTATTTTAACCTTCTTTCTTTCCCCCCTCCTTGGGCTGGCAGGCACACTTCTTTGCCTCAGCAATTGTGTGAAGTGGTCCAGCATTTAATAACGTTGCCCGACAGGGCCCACGATGTTTTACTTGGGACCTAATTAAGATCCAAATTTAAAACCTTCAGAAAAAATGCCAGAAGTTTCATTCCCCTTAGCCATTTCTTTTCTCTCATGCACATATACGCACACTCACACACACACTCTTTATTGTACTGCCATCTTTGCACAAACGTTCACCTTTCAAGTGTTTAACAGGGCCAGCAGGATGCACAAGGATGAACAGGTTTCTCGGGAATATTGCTGTATATGTGTGTGTGTGCATATGTGTGAGTGTGAGAGAGAAGACTGCACAAGCACGCGGGACCAACACCATGGTACAGCAGCTATGAAGTTACACACATTACACGCTTTTTTGTTTGCTTTACAAAAGGGAAAAAATAGTGTAACAGCATAAAGCCATCTTGGCAAGCTTAAGATTTTCCTCCAAAATGCCTTCCAGCACTTCAGGATCTCTGAGAACAGTTTAAAGAGGGCAGGGAAATAAAATTTTAAAATAATAATAATAAAAAAAAAAAAAAAAGGCACTTAAACAAAGGACAAAGGCCTGAATCAAGTAAGTCATGGAGGGTAACAGCCATTTCACCAGAGCTAGGACCAATCAAAATCTACCAATCTTTTTTTAATGTCTATAAAATTAAAATTGCATAAAGTGTTAATCAGTCGTTTACCTACTGCTTTCACCCTACTGGTTCTTTTCATGGTAAAAAAAAAAAATCACAAACCCAAACAAAAAGCAAGTGTCCCTTTAATGATTCCCCCTCCCTGATTCAGCAAAAGATGAAAGTTAGGTGTGGGAGGAAGCCTTCCACAGCTTGGCTGCAGGTTTTCCCTGCAACACCATCTTCAAATAAATCCCAAACAAAAGCAGAAGAGGAACCACTGTGCCTTCACCAAATCACTCCAACAAAAACAAAACCAAACCCCAAACCAAAACCAACCCAAACACCCCAACACTTCTAATCCATCTGTGGGCAAAAACTACTCAAAAGGAAACAAAAAACTGTAAACTAGATTAAAATTTGCTAATAAATACACCCAAAAGTTCATTTTACGAATGTAGCAGCAAATGTGATAAAGTTAGTTGGAGTTCAAGATGACTCCCAGAGGGTTAATGGTTCACACAACTGATGACAGCTTGGGAGAGTTGCAGGATTTCTGTTTTCATGTCCTCAAGGGTCTTGCACCAAGTGGAGAAGGAGTGTGGAGGAAGGGTCAGGTGATGGGACTGCAGGAAGGAAACAGGCTCTTGGCACCTGTCCCACCCCCAAATCTGTGCATCAGACAACTTTGATCGGATTCAAACAAGAAGCAGAACCCAGATAATTAAAAGTTACTTCTGATTAGCAGAAAACAGATGTGAAACCCACAGCATCCACACTTGTGACTTAGTTGATCAGTATTAGTCATGTTTCTTGTATCAAGAGGGAAGGCCAGACAAAGTGAGTTAGGCCATTTGCATCTTGTAGTGGGAGAACACTGCAGTTACAGTCCAAGGTATTAGGAAACTTTGCAGCCTGTTTTTCATCTAGCCTGCCTTCTTTCTTTGCAAGTCTCTTGAAAGGATTTAAAATAGCTACTATGACTTTTGGGACTTTGGATCATGTAGCAGAAAGTATTACCCAGACGGTTTTAACATCTAAAACCTGTGTTTGAAATTATTGCTTGCATTTGTTTGGAGCTTTCAGTGAGCTTGACGTATTAGCTCATATACAGTCCCCAAACCAAGTTCAGCCCTGCTGTCTGGAAAAGACAGCTCTACTTGGCTTTCTTATTGCTTGTGAATACTGAGGGTTATTTAGTATGTACAACTACAGTTTATTTATTAACAACGGCCCTTAATAAACAGTAAAAACTTTGGGGAAAATGTCTTCAGAAGAGCTGCTGTGCAGAAAATAGTAAAACATTAACCTAATTTTGCATTTGGATGTTGCAGAGATCTTTCACTTCCCCACCCTGTTTATGCTACCCACAAAGGTCTCTGGGAGCCACTCTATTATTTCCTTTAACTTGGCCTTGCTAGGTTTAACTAGGGAGACCAGGGAACAGGGGATGTAGACCCTTTCAGTTCTATGTTGTCGATTCCAAAGAAGCTCAGGAGTGTAATGACTGAACTTTACCCTCTGGGGGGCTGTCTGAACTAGCTTCACCAACAATGTATGGTCATCTTTATCCTCCTCATCCTACTGCTTATCTCCACAGTAAGTATTAGTATTAGTTTACTTGTTTCCCAAGACTGAGAAGCTCAATAGGCCACACAGACAGGACATAACTCTTACCCTTCTTAAGATTTAGAGAGGATACTCCCTAACTGAAGATGAGGCATACTTCCAGGAAGGGAGGGATGTTAAAAGGAAATTTGTGCTGTATAAAGGGCTCCAAGTCTCCCAGTCTAAAATTTCTTAAAGTATGAAGACAAGAGATAGCAATTTGAATGAGATGCCTTGATGAAGAGAACATAGAAGAGGTAGAACTCTCTTAGGACAGGGTCTTTAAATATATTGCTGTCTGATGCTCACTGCTGCAACTCCCTCAGCTACATACATTGTTAAAAGGTATGAGGTTTGACACAGTTCAGAGAATTAGCATCTTGCCAGAACTGTTAGGTCCCAAAACCTGAAAGTTATCTTCCTTCAACCCTGACTGGAGAAAAGGGGGGGGGGGGAAAACCAAAACCAAAAAACATAAAAATCAGATAAAGCTTGCCTTCTGAATATATGATATTCTGACAGAATTTGCACAGTACTTAGAATATCAGGGTCTACGTAGCTGTATGTTTCAACTCTAAATTAACCTTGATGATGGAGATGCAAGCTTATCTAATTAACATGCCACATACAAAACATTAGCACTAGCTAAAAAGCATTTAATTGGCAGATGCTGTGGAGTGAAATTAATGAACTAATGCATCTTATTTTAATTCAATCTGTCTTTCACAGAAGTGTTGTGCAAAAACATTTATTGCTGAGCTCAACCCAACATTTTATACTAAATACACAATATATATTATTTTAAATTCACGTATATATATTTATATAAAATTAAAATGAGCTCTAAATAGAAAAGAAATTGTTGTCTGGTCTAAGAAAAATAAATCACATGTAAAAGAAACCTGAAAGCTATAAGTTAATCTAGAAAAAAACATTGAAGATTCGTTATCCAAGGGTCAAAGTCTCTCTGGAAGGTGTGAGATAACGAGTAGTCACTGGTTCATTCTCAAATCAAACTACTGGAAAGACTAGTTACTAGGAATTTCAGCATCTCTGATCAAGGGAATGTTTCTGAGTTCAAGGAGAAGGGCATCATACTACTTAATTTGCTCCTTTCCCCTATGACTTATTTCACTTCCTGCCATTCTTGCTGTTCATCTGACAGCACAAGGGACTCAACAGCGAAGTTCTGTCCTAGTGTCGAAAGTGCAACATACGCTGGATACTTCCTAGCCTTACAAATGAACCAGTCAATATATTGCTATAAAAAAACCAACCCAAACAGAAATGCCAGCTTTGCAGTCTTGTGCTACCATGCAAGAAAGAGTTCAGGTCAGGAACTCCCCAGGCCAGCAGGGGCTGGACATGCTGGAGACAACCCATTCAGCCCCCAGAAGAGAAGGCACCTCTGGTCGCTTTTGAACGACTCCTCTTTGGCTAATGCCTGAAGCAGTATTAATCTGGCTCTGGAATAGATCACAAACAGCTTTCTTTATCTAGAAATCAGTACAATGCATGGCTTTTGGGAGGAGTTAGATGAAAGATGAGGAAGATCTAGAATGAGTAAAGAACTGGTTGTTTTATAAAATAAATGAGTAGAACATTACTTAATTTCAGTAGCAGATAAGCACAAGGCAAAGGAAAACAAAGCTTATCAAATGGAAGGCCTGAAAAATCAGTGTGTGCCTTTAAAAAAAATGATGTGGGCAAGAAATGCTAGTCTGACCAATAAAATGTGGGTTTCCTTTTCATGTACATGGAAAAATTTCCAACCCTTTCCTCCCTTACATATTTATATTTTAAAACCCAATCAAGTAAGGAGCAAGAAGTTTTCCCATGTCTCAATATGCCAGGAGATCTGTTTTTGAAGACAACTCTCTAATTAGAGCGCATCCATCTGTAGGCTCCCTAAAGCCAAAACAGCCTTGTAACGCTGGAAAACATGCCCGTATGGGAAACTGAATTTGTGTAAGGGTTTAATTATAATGCAAAGGATCCCAGCACCACCTCTATTCTACATAACTTTCGGTCCACAACCGTATAGTACACTCAGGACATACACATCATCTTATACTGGGCACTTTGGGCACTAATGAAGGGGATGATTCCACCTTACACCATGGATGGAGAAACCAATTCTAGCTCCTCTCACACTTTCAACTCTTCACTGGACATCACCCAGAAAGAAAAAAAACAAAACAAAACACGTTTGTGCTGCTGTGGGTTTGACGATCAATTTCTTTTAAAAGCCAATCAGAACAGATAAAAAAAAGCTTGTTTCGTTAGGCAAGATCAAACTATGACCAGTCTGCATGACCAGGAGGACCAGTCCTCCTTTTCCTTCTCTCTTTGATCAAGTATTGTTTTCTTTTTCTTCTTCCTCTCACCACAGTGCTTGGGATCAGAATATGTAAACATCGACAGAAACAGCAGCCCTGTGACAATAAGCACTTTCCCAACTGGGCAGATTCTGTCAGCCAACCAGAACTGCTTCAGCTCCCTTGCTTGTCCAGAAGTCACTGGTTTTTTCGCTGTAACTTAGTGTCCCCTTTACTTTGGCCTCCATCTGTAGTTTAGAGACAGAAAAAGAAAGGGGAGAATAAAAACATGAGTGACCTTTTATTTTTATAACTTACCAGCAAAAGAGACAGGAATTTGGCACATTCAGCTTTAGCATTACCAAAACGTACATTATAGGGTGGAAGACCGCATCTTTTCTATAGTTCATTCATTAGAAATAGCACTGTTGAAACGTGAGATATCAGGCTTCAGATCAAAAGATACCGTCTTTCTAAAGATTAAGTTGCAGCTTGGGATACAAAAAACAAAAACCCCAAAATCATGGTTGTACTCAATAAAAGCCAATTGGTTTGTTTCCACAGGCTCTTAGAGCAACACTGCTCAGTTTTTTTGGTGCTGAGGACTCTGAGAACAGGATGAAAAACTCCCACCCAAGCCACTGCCACCCTTCCTGCTCCTAACCCACCCAAACAAAAAACCTACAGGTGGCAAAGAGTGGAGTCTAAATAAATTGCACTCTCTAAAGCTTTATGATAGTTTTCAGCATCAAGTCTTACAAATAGAAGAAGTTATGTTCTACTTCAAGCTTCTCTTCTCTACTAAAATATGCAACTCTTATCAAGGATAAAATTCTCAGGGAGGCAAATATTCCATTAGGGAATCATCACACTTTACACACAGGTATATACTCTTAGAAGCAGCATGAAGAAGCTTCCAGCTGGAAGGTCAGTTTCTCCTCCAATGGAGAAATTATAACTAAGTGGAAAAAATAATCTCACCAATACAAACTTTATGCAGCCTGTAAATAATCATGTTAGTGTCCAGTAAGCAGTATTCCTTTTTTTACCCACTAATTGAATTTATACACTTTGGTTTCTAGAACTGCTACAATAAATTATTGATGTTTTTGAGCTTTTTTTGCTCCTGACATTGAAGAAAAGAAAGGAAAGGAAAAAAAAAAGAAGGAAGTTTAGCTTCCTTAAATACTGCTGTGATAGAATGTGTACTGTCAGCTGCTACCAAAGCTGCTATGAAAGCTTGTCCCTCTGTCATGTCTTCTTTAAACCAACTTCAGTTCTGGTGTACATTTTATTTCAGTCTAGGGCAGAAATCTAACTTTTAAGTTAAAAGTAAGTAATAAGAAAAACACAGTGTCTTTACCTGTGTAAGCTTGCTGCAAGTGAGCAGGCAAAGGTGAGTGAGACAGTGTTGCTGTGTGCTGAGCACCTGGCTGTAAACCCTTCAGTAAGTCTGGGGAAAGAAGGAGAGCAACAAAAATAAAGCTTAAAAACAAGAGGCAGCCTTTACGAGATAGGAAGTTTTCATTTTATAGCGTAGCTACGGTAGCATGCAAATTTGTATGGATTTCTGAAAATGGATCAGCATTCTGATGGCTGGAATAAGTCAACGGAAACAGACCTATTCAGATATAGTTAATCAAAAGTCAGAGCAAGGACCGTGCCTTGCTACTGGGATGCAACTCTTCATGTGATGTCCTTCAGCAGAAAGGCCAAAAATTAATATAGGTTAAAACCCCAAAGAATTTCTTTTCAAGCAATTGGAAGAAAAAAAACAAATGCCATCTAGGTTGATACTTCCTCTAAGAGAACAGTTTGATATCCAAGATTACTAAGCTAAGGATATTTTAAGGACTCACCATATTAAGTCTCTTATTTGTGTTGTGACACTTGGAGACTTTTAAGCTCTATTCTTTTCTAAAGACAGAGGATTAAAAGTTAACCCAAAAAAGCATGTTCAAAACTAAACATATGCTGTAAACGTAACAATGAAGTTAAGCTTTTATCAAAGATGGCTCGTAATTATCTTCATTTGGGTAATGACAAAATTCTACCAGTGAAGAAATCACATTTACACTCCTGTAGGGATTTTCATACACCAAATGGGAGTCTCCCACAACTTTATTGCTTCTCTTCTTAAATTCCATTTTCAGGATGCATCTTTCCTTATAGCACAGTGTGGTAACTTATTCCACTCACTCTGAGTTAGGCTGTGGTGGAAAGCCGCTGAGGTAGATCCCGAGGTGGTTGTCACTCCAGCTGTGTCTGTCCCAAAGCCAAGCAGCTCCAAGGGAAACTGGAAGGGCACGGTCACAGGTACAAGGCCACCCAGCATCCCAAAAGGAGTTAATGGTGCAGATGTCACGTTCTGACTGGTTACAGACAGGGGTGATGCCATGAGAGTCAGAGGTGAGGCGTTAGCCAGTAATGATGCTCCTGCTGTTGACTGTACAAAGAAAAGGAGTACTTCAAGATTTTAAAGCTTTTAGTTGTATTCTTTAAGGAGATAAGAATCAACTATTTTCTGTTAACTGTGGCCTTATTAAGAAGGGTATTAAACTATTAATAAATATCCACTTATCTACCCAGGACATCTTCGCACTGTTCATCTACTAAGATGGTACAAGTATGGTTCATCTCTCACGTTTTTCTCAGGTCATTCCCTCTATCTCCTTTCTAATTATGCACTGGGTCTACAGTCAGAACCTAACGCAGCATCTTCTATGGATGAATACTATGAAATTGTCAGATGTAGATCTGAAGTTCTTTAGAAGTACAGTATCACTCTCCCCTCTCCAAATCTGGATCTTAACAGAACACTAACTTTATTTCTAAAGTGGCTGCTTAGAAGCAATGATTTCTGGAAATTAAGATTCAAATACAAGAACCCCAGACTTAAAGAGAAGTCAGGTTACCAAAATGCATACATACGTAGGTATACACCCACCTGTAAAGTCACAATAATTATTTTAGTGATACTCTCTGCTGCTCAGTATCTATAGCTGATTTCCCCCTTCTGTACACAACCAACCTTATTTTGCTGTATTACAGTACGCACTCATGTTACTTGATTATCCACCACACCGCCCTCAAGTCCTCTTCAACATCAGTGTATGCCAAAATATACTTAATTCCCCAGGTCATCAGTTTAAAACAAAAACCAAACCAAACCAAAACACCACAAAAACAAAACAAAAAAACCCCAAAACAAAACAGACCCCCCCCCAAAAAAATCACTTGCCTTTAACTACAGGAAGGTTTGCCAGAATTCATCTCATCATCCAACACAATACTACTGATTTCCCCCATCTTTCATCTTTAAGCACTACCACACCCATTTCACATTTTCTTCTACATCACAGCAATTGTATCCAATGGATTCTGTTGACTGCACCAGGGAGAAACAACTCCATTCCCAGTCCATTCATTGTTGCCTTTTTTGTCTCCACCAGGCACCTTCCAGAGTACCCAAACTAGACCGTATCTGGCTCATCTTTTCTCTAGACTCTAAGTAGTACCACAGTGGCCCTTGCGCAGCATGCGGGTTGGGTTGTGGGGTTTTTTTCATTCAAAGTACCCAAAATAATGAGAAGGCTGTGTCAGAGCCTCCCAGACATTTCTTGTTTACTGTAACAGACTTAAGGTACAGCAGGATGAAAGACCATAGAATTGTCTTTAAAAAAAAAAAAATTAAAAAAATCATCTTCCTCCTGTTATTCAGCTGCATTAAGAAAAATTTGATAGCAAGCTAAAAATTACAAACCATCGCTAAAGGCTGAATATACATCACTTCCATACAATAGCTACGCCCATTGTTCAGAAAAACACAAAGCCTTCCATTTGCTGTACACCAAGACTCTGATTTACAGTGATACTGCTTTTCTTAAGTCTCCTTAAGTAGTGAAGACCCCAGAATAGAGAGACCAATAAAGAGAGAGCAAAACCTCACATCGGCTCAGTAATTAAATAGTGCCCAGGAAGAACTTGGAAAAGCAAGTTGTCTTCTGAGTAAATCATAGGTTTGCATGGAGTTTAGAACAACAGTATTTTCAAAGTGTTTGTTTTGTACTACTGTTTTATCTCCAGTGCTAAAGTTCTGCATAGCTCTCAAACAATTTCTAGGATATTTATATATTAGAGATGTCTCATGCAGTTTGACTAGACCCTACAAAATAAGATACATATTTAATCACAGATACTAAGTAAGAGCCCTGCATGTGTTAATTTTAAATACACATCTTGTTTTATACTCAAACCACAAGCAACTGAACTCAAGTTTTACAAGTTAATCATGAAGCTTAGCAACAAATGTACCAATACACCTTTTTGTGTGACCACCACCATACAAATAGGTAAACACGAAAGAATACCCAATAATGCAAGAAAACACCACATCCCCTGGAAATACGGCCACAGAAGGCTTACCTTTTCTATTGCTCATAAAACAAACTAACAAACAAAAGTGTATTCTGTTTCACAGAATAGACCAACATTTTACAGTGAGAATCATTCCACACTGATCCTTGAATTTCACATTAGCTGGAAATACCTATTTACTAGTGAGAAATAGTTTCATTAGTATTAACATTTATGCTTAGCAAAGTATCAACATTATATTTATGACACATTTTCAAATCAAAATATTGTAAGAAAGAATGTTTACAAAATAAGTGTGATAAATATTAATGTAAGGTTTAAATGTAACCTTGTTAGATGCATACCTGCACACTGGCTGCTACAACTGGAGACCCTGAGGCAGAAGATGGTCTGTGTGGAGTTGACAATTGTTTAGTAGCACCCTGTGTTCCACTTCCTGCTCCCCCAGACAGACTAGTCCTACTAGCTCCACTTGAGTTAAGGTTACTGCCTCTGCTGGCAGGTACATTCATTCCAACTCCACCCAGATTATTTTTACCAACAGTTCCAGAAGGAGAAGAGTTGGGCAATTTTGAAGAAGCCTGAGGGTTCTTTGCAGGCTGAAGGCCTGAGGTGCGATTAGAGGGCAGCAAATTCACTGTGGGAGACTGCCTGCTGATATTTACACCACTGGTCTGTTTATGAAGGGGGTTGTTGCTGGAGTGACTACTCTGGGAAACTAGTGCACTTGAACTGGAAGAACTGGGTGTTGTTGCAGGCCTGGGGGATGAGGTGGACTTGGATGAAAATTTAGGTGATGCATTGGGCTTGGGTGTGACAGAGGGTTTAGATGCAGTGGGCTTGGGAGAGGCAGCAGGTTTGGGAGAGGCAGCCATGGAGAAGGGAGGCTTGAAACCCTGGGAAGAAACTTGTGACACCATAGCCTTGGCTAAATAGTTACTAGAGGTAGAGGTGCTGGATGTTGTCCGAGATACCAGTGGGTGAGACACTTGAGAGCCACTTCCAGGTGAGGGATTAGACAAAGGCAGGCGATATACTACAGGCTTATCTTGAGCCTTGATGACTGCTGATGAGCAAGACGGTTTGGGATTACTACTCAATTTCACCACTGGATTGGTCTGTGATTTACTAATAGTTGCTTGTAAAGGAGATACATATTTCTGCTGTACAGCTGAATGCTGGTGCACCTTTGTCACTTGTGATGTTGAGGAAGAACCACTTTGAGCCTCAGAAGATGATACCAAGATATTAGCATCCTTAGTTCTTTGAGAGGTGGAAATAGCTGCTTGGGTCTTAGAGGAAGAAACATGAGTCTGTGAAGAGGAGGAAGCGGCTTGGATCTGGCTTGACCTCTGTAGTCCTTGCTGAAGTAGTTTGGCTGGCAAAGGCTCTAAGGAAACCTTAGGATTTTGAATTGAAGATCCAGCAATAAGGCCTGAAGAGATACCAGTGTGAACTAGGTCCTGGGGTTTCTTTGGTACTGGCCCTGTGTGACCAGCAATAAGACTTGATGAATGGGGTGTCTGAGTGGGCTCTACTTTCTTCGAAGTTGCCAGGGGCAACTTGCTCATAATGCTTGCTAGTTTCTCTTCCCTCAGTCCAGGGCGAGGTCTGGATGTTGTTGTGTCTATGGTGGACCCAAGAGGTGATCCCTTGGCACCATTATTGATAACTGCCAGAGCATCAGAAATAGAGTCCAGTGAAGGTGGGTGGAAAGAGAGGTCTTCATCCAATGAGTCATCCAAACAGATGGTCTCTGGAGCTGGTGTGCAGCTAGAGCTGGCTGGGGTGCAGACAGGCGTGCTGGAACTCAGTACAGTAGCGCAACTTGAACTGACTGAAGACATACAGGTTTTCTGTTCTTTCTTTGGACTGGAGTCCTGAGAACAGAGAGGTAAGACAGGTTTTAATACCCTTTCTGGAGTAGATCTGAAGTCTTCTTTAGTGCAATTCTCTTATTCTGTATATTCAGATGAACTGAAGAAGGTCTACTATTGAAATTTTTGTATTACCTATGATACCTAGATCTTTTAGTCCTCCATGCTAATTCAGTATTTGTGTTTTAAAACCTAGTGCTGTTGCTCCACATCATGTCCCACTTTTATGTGGGACATAAAAGTGTCCCACACAGTTAAGAATAATCTGTGAAGCACAGGGTAGCTAATCTGACTGCTAGGTAAAATTGCTACTGAACTAAGATAACACCTGGTCATGTCTAACGAGAACCTCTATCAACTTATTATGCTATTCTCCCAACCGTGTATTTTTCCAGTCTTACCAAATTTAATACAGCTGAGAAAAAACACAAAGTACATTAAAAAGATGTGAAATTTTACTGGAACTAGTACCTCTTTATAGTCAATTTTTAAAGAACTAATATAGCCTAAAGTTACAAAGCTATACAGAAGTCTTTTGAACTACTTTCTTTGAAGTAATATAGCACCAAGTCAATAAGCTCTTACAGTATTTCCTGATGGAATTCTTCTGCCAGAATTTTTCTGAATCAGAGGCAGGAAACAGCTTGTATCAAGTGGTCATATAAAATTCAGGTATCTAAATAGGCATTTACCTTCGCTTTGGGTTTAGGGGCCAGAATCACCTTCTTCTTTGCCCTAAAACAGAGGATACAGATGTGCATCAGAAGACAATAGAAAGGCAAGTCACTTCAGTTTTAAGTGTTACCCTGTCCCAATATGCCAGAAAGATGACTACTGAAGTCCAGCTTTAATAATAAAACATCTTTGAAATAGAAAATGAATGAAAATATAGAGGGGGAGAGAAAAGCACACCTTTAATCCATTTTTTGGGTGATATATCTCTAAGTAATTTAGATGCAAAATTCACTGAATTGCTGATATAATCTGGTATGTATCAAGAGAGCCATTTTCTACTTGTCCAATTTAGAGAAACTCCAAATAAATTAATTTCACTTTACATTGATGTTTTTGTCACTGAGTATACTTTGTGTTCTCGTTTATATTTCAAACCACATAAAATCAGTTGCTTCCTCCCTCCCCCCCCCCCCCCCCCCAAAAAAAAAAAGTGTTTTGTTGCTTAACAACTGTTTCACTGTTCTGTTTGTTACAAGAACCATTTAACAAGCTTCCAGGTTCTTTTGCAGTGTAAGTGAACACCACAGCACCAACTGTAGTTACGCAAGCATTAAGGATTATTAGTCATCAGCTTCAATTTTTAAGTTAGGCAGTTCACACATCGTTTTCTCATTTCTAGTTCTTCAAGAGGATCAATAGCATTTTATAGGTCATTTTCTCTCCTTTCCCAAGCAACTAATGTTTCCCAAGATGTCTGGTTAAAAGACCACCTTACTGGAGGTGGACCATGACTCAGTTTTGTTATCATGTATAAAAATATCCTATGTCAATCATTTATCACAAAGATTGCAATTTGGGTGTTATTCAAAGTCAAAATCGTTTATCTGAATTCTGGCTGAATGCAGACAGCACCCAGGAGGGACATAGCATTGTTGAAAATCAAGAAGGTAAAACTCCACCAAGATACCCAGCCTTCTGTGGTTACAGAGATATTTACGAAGAAAAAAGCAGAAAGTACTGCAGCCTCCGAGTTCAATTTAATATGCTGTACAGCAAAATTCAGACAGGATACAGCACTTTGAAATACTGTGAGTTAAAGGCATTAATCCAAGAATGAATATCCACTTGATTTATCCAGCCACTTCATAACTGAACTGAAATATCATGCCACAAGAACATTAGTTATTACTAACATTGTAAGTCTCTTCAAACAAATCCCCAAATCTCTCCCTTTTCTTCCCTCTGTCCAAAACAAAAGTAGCATGAAGATGGATAAAGATACTATGAACAAGCTAAAGATAGCAGTTGTCAATGTTATACTCACGGAGCAGAAGTGAGGTGATTGTGAACACTTCGGCTTTCTTTAAAAAGCATCCTAAAAGAGCGGCAAGTAAAGAAACAAGAAGGTGATTCTACAGGGTCAATCAGCATATGACCAAATATGCAAATATCCTTGAATTTTCAGAACACTTTGATCATCTGTCCCCAAAGCAGCTAGTAGGTAGTTTGTCTGTATTGCTAACACCATGTAGCTCCAGGCAGCCATAAACAGAAGAATGCTAAAAAAAAAAACCACAAACAAAAAAACCCAAAACACACAAACAAAACAAAAAACCAAAAACCAAAAAACCAAAAAAAACCAACCCAAACCATAAATTCAAGTTTTCATTCAAAATACCTCAGTGAACAGCCAAGCAGAAGTAAATGTAATGGAATATTCCCTCCTTCAGCTGGACACAAGAAACATTTTGAATTCTCTCTCCTCAAATACCAATGAGATATGTTGAATTAAGGATTACGATAAACTCTTCACACTGTGTAGTCAGACACCGATCACAGGTTTGAATTTTGCAGTTAACCTGTTGTGCTTTGGCATTACTTTTGTTTGGGGTTTTTTTGTTTTTTAAAACAGAGGAAAAAAAGTCAGAATACAGTAGCCATGCCTGCTTTTAATTTTCTTTACTATTTTATACAGGCCGTTGAGTACCATTTCTGTGACTTCAGTTACACTGGACTTACACATGCATCTTGCTACAGAGCCAATGAATGACAAGAGTTGGTATGACAAATCTCAGCAGTTCACATGCTTTTATTTCCATGTTATCAACCCCTGAGCTGACAAATGGGAAGTGAAAATGATTCTTGATCTGCACCCATCTTGCAGCTTGCTACTCAAATGCAGCTATAAATAGACTGCTAATGAAAACTTGGTCCTCTTCCCTGTTTCCAAGGTAGGTAAATGAGAACGGACAAGATTTTCCTACACCACTGCCATCACACTAACAGTGATCACATCATAAACAGCTGTCTAAACAAGAGCTTTTCACCACTGATAATACATCCTTAGAGCTGCAATAGTTAACGACAAATCCATGCATCCAAAATCTCATGTAATCTGGCAAGAAAACATCGACATCCTTTTGCTACATTTCAGTGCCTTAATTCTCAGATTCCACTTTCAGCTCCATTTTCTTCACCATGCTAACTTCCAAATCTGTATTACAATGCTTCCCATCAGAAGCTACAGAATGCCCATAAAGAACATAATGTCATGAGGTATGTTCCTTTAGCTACAAGTTCAATGTGCCACTTTCTGTCCTACACAGAAACTTCCTGAGAATATTTTTCTCCACGCCTCCTCCCTGGTGCTTTGTCTATTCCTTCAACTTTTTAATTTGGGAATGAAAACCCAGAATAAATCCAGGCCCTGGTAATTTGTAGTATCACCCTTAATGGTTCAAGACAAAACTGTCCTACTACGGCAGCAGAAATCAAAGATACAATACAAAGAAAGGACAGTGCAGTGTGTGCTCCAAAGTAAGAACACACTTGGAAAATAATCCCAGCATTGCATAAATATATTTAGATTTAAAAGTTGATGAGAGAGATCAGTATGAGATCATTTCTCTCTGATCACGATTTCAAGTATGCTGCTTGACCTGCACAAAATAAATGTGCTCCAAGCCTACTTGCATGATGACCTCCGAAGATGATTAAACTCTTGGAATTAAAGGAAACAGACTTCCTGCTCCTTACACTTATTTTTTGAACATACACGTATTTAGGTTGCAGGGTTTTTTCTAACACATATGGAATTAATATGCAACCCAGTTACATAAAAAAAATGGGTTACATTATTTGAAAGGCTTTGGGATCCTTTAGGACAAAAATATTTCTCTAAATCCATGGATATTAATAAAACAATCTCCTGGGGCAGAGTATGGAAGTTATACACATTGAAAATTCATGTGACAAAGGTAGTTGTGATACACATGGACAAATGAACAAGGTGCAGTTTAAAATTTTGATTGATACATATCCTCATGCTTCTATACTGACCTGTGATGAACATTATATGCAGTTAACTTTGAAAGAGCAGAAGTTTTTCCTCTAGGCTGAACCCACAAAGTTCAGGTACCTACAGACCTACTCTGATTAGTATTTCTTATGAAATACAGTCATTAGGCCATTTTTAACATTAAAAGCCTTCACTTTTTTTTCCCAGCTTACAGAGCTCCTTCTGAGACCACATATAAACATGAATCCTTCAGCATGATAATCCCTACCCTCACTTCCCACCCAACAAGACTGACCATCCAGCGTATGAATAAAATTAGGAGCTACCACTATCAAGCTCCCAGAAACTCTTGCTTTTCCTCTCTCCATGTGTAACTTGGAGAGTTTGCCTGCAAATTACAATACACCACTTCCTAAAGAGAAAGCAGGGAAGCGCCTCCCTGTAAATACAGAACAACTTGTATGGTACCAAAGCTGCCTAGTTGGTAAAAAAAGTCTTGCTGGTCCACAGAAAGTTATGCTCAGGCAGCTCTTGGTGTTTATTTGGTCTGTTGGTGGGTAAAGGTTTTTTT
The DNA here is from genome assembly GCF_000696875.1 of Nestor notabilis. NCBI lineage: Eukaryota > Metazoa > Chordata > Aves > Psittaciformes > Psittacidae > Nestor > Nestor notabilis. The sequence continues at coordinate 34,005 of NW_009942553.1, read as the reverse complement.
GTTTGCTTGGATTTGTTTTGGAGGGATAGGTTGTTTTGGGGTTTTGTTTTAGGTTTTTTGTCCTTTTGTGTTGAAACTCCTTTTATAAGTAGTTTAAAAGCTTATGAAAAGTTTTCAGTGTGCTTATCATATGGAAGGGAAAGAACTGTATGTTATATGGCTTTCGAACGCAAAGTTTTAACATGCTTCACTTACATGTATTCCATGTATTCTTGGATGGCCTCACATTATCACTTGACTGTTTTGCCACTATCAGCGATCTCCGTAAGTATTTTTAAGCTAAAGTGGGATTCCTCATCTTGTCTACTTCAATAAAATCTTCATATGAGATAACATCTCACTCATCAGCATACTTACTATACAATACTAGATCCTTGAACAGAAATAAGTCAGCTGTATGCCAAGAAGTGTAAAGCTTAATTTGTTCCTTTTATTACTATTTCACAAGCAGCTTGTTACAGCCTCATTTTCTACACTGAGTATTCTAGGAAACAATCAGTACAGTTATTTTTACAGCTTGATACCGATATGACTAATTTACAATCAGGGCAATCTCACTGATTAGTATTGATATATCATAGAGTGGTTACGGTTGGAAAGGACCTTAAGATCATCTAGTTCCATCCCCTCTGCCATGGGCAGGGAGACCTCACACTCGACCACGTCACCCAAGACTCCGTCCAGCCTGGCCTTGAACACTGCCAGGGATGGAGCATTTATCGTATATATCATTAAGTTTTTACAGTCAAGATTTGATGGGAAAATGTCTTTTGCATCAGGTGTACAGAAGGAAAGAACACCCATCTTTGCTTCTCCCACTTTGAAGTGTTTGAAAACTGTCAAATTTCTAGTTCACAATGATTACTATTGCTCTCATTTTCCCTCCTTTGTGTGCTTGTTTCCTCTTAAGTCAGGAGGAAGCAAGTGTAAGTTTTCATCAAGAAACTGGTGTATTTTTAACTGCAGCATCACAGAGCATCCCAATCACATACACGAAATAAAAAGCACAAGCCTTAGTATTTTGTGAACTCTGGTGTTGAAATCCAGTTTATAATCTTAAAGTCTATGTCACACTGCACTATTAGACTGCTTACAAGTTACATAAGCACAACTGCTTTCTATATCATTATCTCTTTCTATACCACAGGAAGAGCTTCCCAAGCACTTACTCCCCCTCCTCATACCTCTCTCTCAAATGAAGCATCACCCACTGTGTTACAAACTCTAGTGAAGTCAGTCTCCAGCAGATGACAACAGCAAAGAGTTCTCCAAAGGAAACACTGGGCTTTTAGCTCACAGGCTTGCAAACAAGATTGCATGTTTTTCAGAAGTGAATTTTCTATCTTCTAAAATACTCCAGTTCCACTGAAGTATTTTGAAGTTTTAAGCAAAATTAATAGTACGTAGTTCAGTCAAATGTTATGGCAATAAGTAAGATCCAAGAAATACTTAACACCAAGATTAACAGATATACAAAGCAGGTATCTTACCTTGCTTGCATCCAGCCTTTAGGCCAAAGTGGCTTCACTTCTGTTTCCATAAAGGTTTTGAGGTAATCTTCAGCAGATTGACTTCTATTTGGCTCTAGCTCATAGCATCCCAGCTTGATCTTGACAAGATTACACAACAGAGACCTGCAGAAAGACATACAATAAATATACTGAAAGAAACAATCCTTTCAAAAGCTCAGCAGAAAAAGGCTAAGAAATGGAAGGACTGATAGTATTATACAGTTGCTGTCCACCACCAGCTGTAGGAAGAGCTCAGTTTCCAATTGCAATTTTTGGTAGTTTGCTACTACAACTGGTATGACTTGCCACTACCACTTTTCCTCAATTTCCAACAGACTATATGGCTCACTTTTTGCCATCCTTACTACAATGTTGTACTTGGTTGTACTTTTTATTTTTGTGGCTTCCTCATAGCTGAAACATCTCCTCTCATGTTGCTCACAGTGACCTCTATTGCACTTAAGATGGAGAATGTCTAAAATCAAGTGAAATCCGTTTTACACTCAATATTTCAACAGAAAATTCTTCCTGACAGGGACGTTGCCTTTTACTGTCCTTAAAAATAAAAGAAGTGTACACAGTTAAGTAACACTGGCCTTTCAGAGCCTTTTCAATGAAAAACAGATTTAAACATCTCTTGTTAAGTATGGCTCCCTCCAGGTCAGTCTAAGCTATGCTAGTTTCACATACTCTGTGAAGCTTGCTTCCCTGTTGTCTTAACATACTAAAAAAGGACTCACTGTGAGAAGTCCATCAGCCTTTTTACGAATATGTACATTTGTATTAAAATTAGCTTATATCTTGCATGGGAAATGTCTGATTTAGAAGGATTTGCTTGCTTAAAAACCTATCCAGGTTATTTAAATAACAGTAATCTCAGTTTTCAGTAAAAATCTATTCTAGTAAAAAGTGAGAATTCATCATTTCAGATAAGAACCTGTGTTGCTCTTAAGAGGTAACACAGAATCTGTTTCAGAGGGGATGGGAGGGGTTAAGATTCATGCATTCTGGATGCTGGCTTGCCCAAAGACTGGGAAGCTTGTCAAACTAGCACCATCAATTTTGAAAGTCTCCCCTATTGTGGCAGAAATCTTTACTGCTCATTAGTTGACAGTGTTTTGTGACCTATTCCTAGGATGGTGGGAAGCAGGTATAACTCTGCTTACACATGTGTTATTTGCTTAAAGAAGCTTAAAGTCCTAGGATCAGGAAAATTTTCATGTCTTTGGATAACGCAGATAAACAAGCAGCAAAAAAAGGTTTGGACACAGGATGATATTGCCCTTCATGTTAAAGAAAGGCAACATTCTAGCTTGCCTGTTTAGCTGCAACACTCTAAAATTTCTGAGGTGTATTTCTGAGAAATACCACATAACAACATCCCCTCAGAGAGCCCTTTATGAAGTCAGTGATAATTCTCAGTGGAAAAGGTGGTTTTGTCTCACCTCACTGTATCATCCCAATGAAACTTCTTTCTGGGTCCCACAACCCGCTTTCCAGGTTTCTCATCATCATCTTCCTCTGATCCATTTTTCTCTCGTTCATCTTCTGCTTGCAACCTACAGATAGAACAATTATTTTCTTCATAGGTACACAATAGAGACAAAATGTTTCCTTGAGTAAGGAGTGTGTGTTTAGGTGCTGGGGGGGGGGGGGGGGGAAGGGAATAAAAAATAAAAAAATGGAAAACCTGTCTTCAGACTCTCATTGCACCCCTCCCTGAAGTTCATCTCCCCACTGCTTCACAGTCCTCAGAGACAAGTGAAAAGGACACACTGTATGGATGCTATCAAGGTTTCTAGGTATAAACTTCATGTAGTGTCTCTACTGAGAAATGGCAGGAAGCTTATCAATTTATTAATGCTTCTCCAAGTCTAAAATTAGTTAACTATGAGTGAAACTATTGCAAAGAACAAGGGCAAGATGCATCAAGACCCTGAACACACCATCCTCCTCCATTAATCTGCTATTTTGAGAATCTCCAGCACCCTTCTCAGTTTACAATTTCTTTCTATTAAGACCTCAGTTAATGGAATTTCTTTCTAGAACCAGGTGTGATAACATCACTTACCCAAAACTAAGTATTTTGTACAGTTCAAAATTTACAGACACCTGTAAACTGGACCTGAGTACTCTGCTGAGCTCAGGGAATGAACAACATGGAGACAGACTTCCAGCTGGACTCTAGAATGGACATGCACAGATTCCAAAAATACCTACTTGGCATTCTTGGCTTGATTGCGGGCCTGGCAGTCCTCTTGATACTTGCATAACTGTTCAGGCATGACATTACTGACAGCCAGTTTCAGCTTTTGCAGTGGTTCCCTCAAGCGGTCATCCTGTGAGAAGAGAAACGCCGAATCAGTCCTATTAGATGCAATGTAAAGAGTGTTTCGGATAGTTTCACAAAAATTACTTCCCACTCATGCCTAAGGCAATATTCCCATCACTAACTACTGACAGCAACAGCCATTTCCTACATGGCACTTGAATCCTGTTAGGTGCAACAGCATTATAGAAATCTATGTCCTTGAAATTTTTCATACAAAGTTTTTTTAAGTCTTGAGATCAGAAACAATGAAAGATAGTCACAAGGAAAATTATCATGAATAACCCAAAACATTATGGCATTATCTCATTCGACAATTGTTATAACCCAACTAGGGAAGAAAACCAGAGGAGAAGAGCAAGATGACACTTGCAAATAGTATAAAATTAATGTAAGTTTCCCAAAAAATGCTGTGGTATAAACACATCCTAGCTAACGAACAATATGTATGTATTAGATTATCTGACTATTTATTATTATATGTAATTTATGTACTTCAAAGGTGAAGACCATGTATTTAGAATGATCTCCAAATTAAGAACTTCAACCATTAAAGTAATACAGTATATACTTCCCTACATGTTTTAAATTCTCTTCCTACATCTCCTGACTTCACAGTCTTAATCATAACTGCTTATCGAGAAGAACTAGAAAACTATGTGCTATTGTCTTACTGCTTAAAAATAGCATATGAATCTGTTTGTCTTCTTAGCAAGTTTGAGACTCTGCAGTCATGATTCTCAGATCCTCTGCAAGATTTAGTCCTGGATTTCGTCTAAAGAATCAGGTCAGGATACTTCAGATCACAGATAACCTTTTTATTCAATAGGAAAACATATTCTAAGAGAAGAGCAACTGCAAATGACATATAAAGTTATTTGTAAGACCTAGCCACAAAGGCTATTTTGCACAAACAGCACAGGCTGTGTCATCTACTATCCATCTAGCCTTTCTTTCTTATTGACACAAAAGTGCACATAATAGTTTTGGGGTTTTTTTTTAGCCTGTCATAACCGTGATTATTGTGGCTTTCTAGTTCTGCTACTTTGATATGTACCTTGTACCTAGCTTTCAAGATGAAAGCACTTCATTCTCAAATAAAGGGTATGAAATACTTGAGAATATTTGTAGTGACAATAGCAGGTACACATACACAAAAAAAAACCCAAATGCTTTTAAGCTCATCTAGCAACTGACTCGCACAAAATCTTTTGCTTTCCTGGAGACTGTGCGGCTGCTGCACTACTTTCCTGCATCCTGTCCTCATCGCCATTACATAACCGATCCACGCTGGAGCTAATCTCCCTGTTGTTACCTGGACATTGAGGTGTAACTTTTTCAGACGCTTTATCAGTGTGTCCTTATTGCATGGCACAAAAGCCTCAAGGTGAGAGTACACTCCATTGCGGACGGCAGGATTTATCTCCTGTAACTGTAGCTCAATACTGACAAACAAACAAGAGGCAGTCAATCAGCGAGGCACCCCGAGATGAAAATGACAGCTGAACAAAAACCTAAGGAGGCTTTGTATGCATAATATATTCTAGCTACGCACACTAAAAATATCAGCTTGGAACATTTTCAGATAGACTTTTTTCTACAAAAGGAAGAAGTCTTAATCAATGGCAAGAAACCATTCAAATGCATACCTCGCAGCAATGTTGAACATTATTCAAATTGCATTTACTCCCACCATGGCACATCAATCTTGATAACAATTTTGACTTCTACAGTCTTCTAGAGATTACTTTTTGTTTCTTAGAACACAAACATAGAACCTTCTATATTAAATACTTAGTTGAAGCATTACAGAGTAAAAAGAGCTGGAATTTTCCTTCATGCAACCTGAAGGTGTTTCGAGTTATAAAAGTGGTGGACAGGAAGAAATAATGGCAGTTTTGTTGAATTTTACACATGAAGTCAAGGACAAAGGGCACTACAAAACACTTTACACTGGATAAAGACAGACAGTCATGACAGGAATTGTAGTCATATATAAATCTCTTTAGCTAATAACTAGCTTAGACTGATCTACCTTCATTGACTTTTAAGGGCTTTGTTGGAACAACCTCAATAATATTTCCTCTTCTGTACTTTTCCTTTCACCCCCTTTCCAAAAAGGGAAGGTTGTACAGATAAGCACTTACTCCAGCAGAATATTATTCATGTCTTGCGTGAAAAACTTCTTCCTGCCTTCTTCATCAAACATCTTGGCGGCCTGAAAATACAGCAACAAAGAACATCCAAAAGTTCAGAGAGCATTTCATCCCAACAACCTTTGCATCTTTACTTTTACAGCTGTATCATATTCTTATTTCCCAGAAAACAGCATTACTAAAAAAACAAAACAAAAACAAAAAACCAAAATCAAACTATACTCAGCTGTTTAGAAAAAAAGGTGATGATTGTTGTTGTTATACTCAAATAAAACTACTCTGGTCTAGGGCAAATAGTCATTACATTTAGAATCTGCCTGGATCACTGATGTTAACACATTCATCTCTTCAAAAGCTATGAAGAAAGAAACTGGTAAAGATGTCTTATTACCACACCACCAGCAACATTCCACTACCACTGCTTGCTTTAAAAGGAGGACAAGTCAAGCAGGCAACATCAACACATTTCTACTCTCAATCTGTGAAAGGCTCCTTTCCTACCTTTATTATCTGCTTCACCCAGCTACAACTTCTTAGATACATTTTAATCCTTCGCTAGTGTTTCCACAAAGGGATTATGTATGCTAGAGGAATACCTTGTCCCTCTTTTCTGGTGCTGTGCAGCATTCTCACCATCTTTAGAACATCTCTCTAATATTTTTGTCTGGTCTCTTCCTGAGTCTGTCTGGGGTAGGAAAAAATCTCAGTCTTATTCCTATGCATACTTCCTTTTACTAGAAGATTTTACTGATCTCAAAAGGATTCTTCATGGGAATTACTGTATCTTTATTCCTATCACCTAGATTCTTATTTTCACAAACAATACTACCTTATCAAAGAAATCCAATTCCCTGCACCATTCTACAAAAATCAGTAAGGTTCTTCTCTCTAGTGCCTGCAGATTTATAGAAGAGGAAAAAAAGCCCTACTTTTACAGGCTTATTGTCATCTTGTATTTTGGCACTGGGACCAGACAGCAAGCTAGGAAAGAATATGCATGTAGAATTGTAAGCATGTATGGTATCATCATACTGACTGACAGGTATTAGAGGCAGCCAACATCCAACAAGGCTGAATATTCAAGTAATCAAAAATCTCCAATACTGCCTTTTAAGAAGTTTCAATGACTTGTGACAAATTAGGTAAAAACTACAAATAAATGCAAGTGTTAGCTTGATAACATTCCTTTATTACTATGAAATACTTCCTGTTCTTGCTATTTGTAAACAGACCCATTTAAGTTCAGAAGAAAAATATTTACTGGAACTGTGAACTCTACACTACACAGGAAAACAGGAGTCTGATACTCTATCAGAAAGCATAAGGTAGTCCATTGTCCGAATGCTATACCACTTCAGTCATGAACACTGATACCAGAGTTTAAGTTCCTGGAAGGACTGTGTTCTGCTCACTACTTTCTACTGCAAATTCAGCTGCTGAAGGGATGGTACTATCCCTTTTAAAATATTGAAGCATTTGTCCTGCTAAAAAAATTTAGAAAGATTATAGGTGTTTGCAAGTGATAGGATACCAGAAAGACAAGTTTGAAAGTCTTAAATCCAGTATCTTTAAGCATAATTAATACAAGTATTATTATCATCTTCTGATTTATACGACGTGGAAGGAAAGGAATGTTTTGACATTTTGGTCCCAGGTAGAAATAACTTCAACATTATACTATCACACCGGACAGTGCTGCTGGCTGAATCCGCCGATTCAAAAACTGCATCACTATCACTGACCTGTGGTTGGGTTTTGTTGGTTGGTTGGTTTTGGTTTTTTGTTTGGGGGTGTTTCTGTTGGTTTGGTGGTTTAGTTGGGTTTTTTTGGGGGGAGGGTGTTTGTTTTTGTTTTGTTTGGTTTGGGTTTTTTTGGGGGGGAGTTTTTTGGGGGTTTTTTTGTTTTTTCTTCTCCCCACAGATTATCTTGACAGTTACTTTCCCAATAGTAAAAAAGGCATTTTATTATTTTCCTGCATGTGTACAATACTGCCTGCTGTCATGGTAGTTCAGACTTGCCCTTAGGCCACTAGAACACACTCATCTACAAAAGGAGGTCAGGAAGTTTTTGTTGTATTTAGTCAGTGGCACTTTTTTTCACTGTTATTAATCTAGAAACATCATATTCCTGGAACATAGGCTTTTTCCTACAGCTCTATAAACTTTTTAGCTTTCTTCGCACTAAAGAGCACTAAAGCAGTGAGCATCTGAAATATCTGACAAGACCCATTTCTTTTTTCCTGCCTTTTAGAAGACATTTTCCCCCCAGTTTTGTCAGTTGACTTCAATTTGCAGAAGGTGAGGAAGTTGGAATCTTCGTATCAAGAGAGTCTAGTTTTTCCCCAAGTGTATGGGTAGACTCGTTCTGCCAGCACCAAACTTCCAGAAGACATGATCAAAAGCAGAAGGTGGAAGAATTAGGTTTTTCCAAGATCCACCGAATTGAAGCTTTCTTCCAGCTGTGTGGAGCTTGTTATACAGTGAAGCAGCATGAATTTGGGGCAGGCCACTAACACTTCCTGACTTCTGGCCTAATCCAGTTCTTCTGCAGTTTTGCTAAAAGCTTATTATTAATTCACAGCAAAATTAACCTGAATAGTCAAGGATAGACAAAATAATCTCTCTCACTTCAATAAATACTAACCTCTTGGCTGTAGTTAGCTTGGTACATTCAAAAATAACTAAGAACATCATAAGACATTTACATACAGGTGAGAAATACTATGTTTTATCATTACCTGTAACAAAGCAAGCTCTGCTACTGTTCAAATTATATTTTTCAAGAAAGATAGTAACTTGAGCCGCTTTTTCAAAATTTGCTCTGAGTAAGGAAAAGCTGCACTTTGTTCTGAATAAGGAAAAGCTTGTATCAGAATCTGGACAATCAAACAACAAATCTCTTCTCAACTTAGGATAACATCCGCAACTGAAACAGGGAGCGTATCATACCTTAATAGCTCTGATCCCTTTCAATAAGCTATTGAGATATTTGTAACTTGTGGATTTAATACTTTTCATTAACGTTTTAAACAAGTTTGGACTGCATGCTAACTTTCCAACAGCAAATACTCTGTATTGGTGGTGGTTGTTTTGGCATTTGTTCTTGTTGTAGCTGGCTGGTGAGTTTTGGTGGGGTTTTGGGTTGTGGTATGGGGTTTGTTTGTTTGTTTTGTTGTTCTTTTAAAGTGGCAAGTTAGCAGTTATGTTACAAAGCCAAAAATTCAAGACATTTGTAAGCTGCTGTCAGATTTCAGGCTTCTTCCTCCAAAGAAAGAAAACATCCATCCATTTCGCCAACTAATAATTCAAGTTAAAGTAACACTGATATTTCCATTATGGAAAAAACTCAAACAAACATTACAAGTTACTATACACAGAAGCTTTGGAAAACCTTGTCTCTACTATGAAACAAGCACTCCTTTAACAACTGGCCTGCGTCTTCTCTGTGTCTGTTTCATCGGAGTATAAATACAGATTGACATTAAGATCAATTCCAGATTTTTTAGAGTTTCAGCCAGCAATTCAAGGATGACAACTTGGGCCCTAATTATTATTCCCTGTTCTTTAAGATTCTTGAATGGAATCCTTCACCAGTGAATTCATACTTACTGTTCGAAGGTCTCCAATGCGCTTTTCAAGTAGCATAGGCAGACCTTCTGGGAGGGCAGGCACCTGCTTAGGTGTCATGACCTGAGAGGTGTAGGTTGCCTGAGTGACATTTCCATTTTCTCCCGACAGCTCAGATACTGGGCTGCCATCAGAAGTGCCATCAAGCAACTTGTCAAAGTCAATGTCTCCCAACATCTCCAGGGCACTTTCAGCTTCTTGCATGAGCTCACGTTCATTTGTGCTACCAAAAATGGAGAGGACAGGATCACTGATCCTAAGGTTCAAGTCAGAAATATCATTTCCTGCACTGAGAGAGGAGGAAGGAGTTTTACTAGGGGTAGAGGTTGCAACAGTCACTGGCGGTTTTGGACTTGATTCCTTCTTCCTCATGGCTTCCTTCTCCTTTTGAAATTTACGGATCATGGCAGCCAGAGAGAGAGAGTCTTTATACAGTTTCTTTTTCTTCTTTTCAGACTTGTGTGAATTTAAGGCCATTACTCTGCAGAGGAAAGAAATCTTTCATTAGAATGCACGTGACTTTTGAGGCCTTAGTAACTCTTACAAAAATCTGGGAGTTTAGTACAATCAAAAAATGATTGGGGTAAAGAAGCAAGTGTTTTGTGCTTCCATCTTCAGACTATTCTATTATCTACCATAAAGCATTGCTGGTCATGTGATTTCATACTCTCCAGCTGATTTGTTTTGTTAGGTTATGCACGCATTGAGGCAAAGGTTATTTACTTTTTGACTTCTCAATTTAATTATGGAGAAGGTGGCACAGTTGTTAAACTCATGGCTGATCTATGCTACCAAAATACTTCAACTTGCCTCTCGAGGCTTGTGAATGGTGACAGGTTGCTTTAAGACTAGGCACACCATGTACATTAAAAAAAATTCTCATTGTTAAGAATTTTGACATGCAGGCTCAACATCTATATGCTGCTTAAACTGAGCATTTTTTGCCAATTCATCACCTTGATGAAAAAGAACTATCAATAAATTTACAATACCAACTTAACTATTCACAATGAAAGAAACTTTCACTCAGCAACAGTTTTGTAAAAGCCAATTAAAAACACACAACCTTTATCTTTCCATGCTAGCCTCAGAGCTCAGGAAAGCACATAAAGTTGCTATGAAATATGTAGAATAATTAAGCTATGTTTGTAGTTTTCCAGATTAGAAACCAAGGGATATGGAAGAAATTATTTTTCATTAGAAGATGTAATTCTTAGTGCTGTATAAGTCTTTGGATAGAACAGTGATGGATAATGCTATTCACACTTAAAACCTCTTTTCCGTAATGCTTTTTTCCCTTGTTTTGTTACTGGTTGTTCAAAATTTAGGGGGACAAAAAAATTAGCCTGTAGGAATTACTTATGAAAAAACCCCTCACAAATTCTAAACCCAAAATCTACTAGCTATTACTTATAGTTTAAAAAATATTCTGAACTGCTGTGATAGTCTGGCTATGGCACTCAATCTTAAAACCAAACCTCACATACAATTCAAGGGTTATTGAAAGAAAATCCTACCCCAACTGCTTAGGAGGTTTCATTTTCCGAGGCTTCTTCTCCTTTTCTGTCCCTTCATCTTTCCGCTTGCGCTTCTTCATTCCACGATCTTCACTTTCTTTTAACTTTGCTATCTAGAAATTAGATCAAATAAAGGACAATGATTCTTCCACGCTAAGGACTTTCACAGTGAGAAACATTTAGTTTTCCTTACACTTTCCAATTCAGAGCCAGGAAAAACACCTCAATGTGTGTAAAAGCAAACAGTACCACTGGATTGCTATCAGCAGTGCAGCTGCTGACAAGTCTCAACCATTACTGGTTCTTAAACAGTTACTGAATTCAGCAAGTTTTCAACAAGAAAAATACTGAGAGGCACACGTAGACTGATGCTCATAAGCAATGGCCAAATAGCCTTGGAAGACTGAACTCCCCCACCTTCTCCTGCTACCACAGTTTCACTGCTGAATATGAAGTTACACAGTATGGAACATCTTTTTGGCCAATTCAAATCAGCTGTCTCCCTCCCAAGTTCTTGCTGATCCCCAGCTTTCCTGCTGGTGCAGAGCAGGGAAAAAGCAAGCCTTCACATTGTGCAAACATTGTACAGCAACAGACAAAACTCTGGTGTCTGGTGTGTTATCAATGCTATTTTAGTCATAAATCCAAATCATAGCACCATAAGGGCTGCTATGAAAAGAGTTAACTCCATCCCAATCAGATCCAATATAAGAACCTTAAGATTATGTCAAACTTGAAGAATTATAGAGCAGGAAAGGACGTCAGAAAGCGGGAAGCTCTTGGAATGGCATGGAACTTGTGAATGTCCTATACAAACAGTTATGTTCACATTGATCATAACATTGTCAATGTACACAGAGCAGCACACTGTTTGGGAAAGACTGTATATATACTTTTTAATATAGCTATTCTTATGTGTGAAGTTTATTTTAACAGATATTTTAGTGTTATTTTGAATACTAGGAACAATTTCAAATTATGCAATAGTTGTGCAAAATCATAAAAGCAGTATTGGAAAATTTCTCATCTCATAATAAAATCCCAATAAAATTACAGAATCATCTGTCACTTCGAGATGGATGGACACTTCTTAGCTTGCCTAATTGTTAGTCTTACAAGACTGGACAGCCTGTGGACATCCTGACTTATTTCCTGAAAGCTAGTACTTGAGCCACAAACCAGAAACCGCAGTAACACAGTGCTGTGCATCACTCTGGTTTCAACCTCTTCATCTGAGCCATACTAAGCATATCAAATACTTCCCAGTGTCCACCTAGCATAGGCTGTGTATAAAAAGCATAGTAAGATCACTCACTTTAGGTGGCCTATGCTTTTTGTCTTCTGCAAAGTCTTCATCCTCTGAGTCAGATGCCTGGCGGAACTGCAATGTACCAGTGTTGATATAAAACCCTCCATATTTGGTTGTGAGGGATGCAGGAACTAATTCATCATACTGGGCAGGAGAAAAGATGAGCTTATCAGCATTTCTTAATAAAATAAATACATAGTTCATTTACCAGTCCCTATACATAAAAAATTCTATACAAGTACACATCACAGCTTGTTAGAATAGAAACAGGACAGTAGTATTACTATTGAAAAGGTACTGGCCACAGCACAGAACATTGATATCACAGAATAACTTCTCTACTTTCAAACAACGCCTTTTTTTGGAAAAAGACAGGATTATGGCATTAAAAGTACTGCTTTGTGAAGGAAATTAGGATGGGCACAGAGGCCTTCCTCCCCAAAAAAAGCCTCACCCCCGCCAAACTTTCTACCTTTTTTCCCCCGAATATTCTGTCTCTGAGGGCATGTTACATTATGTTAAATCTCAAGATACATAAATCATATGACTGAAGATACACCACCTGCATACAAGCAAGTTCACTTGATTGTTCACTGGTTGCTTTTGTCCAGGAAATAAGCAGGCACATAGTGAATTATTTGGTTTTATCTAGGACAGCCTTACAGGCATGCCACCAACATCACTGGCTACAACAAATTCCATAAAAACAAAGAAACAAAAAAATACACCACAACCCTGCCTGTATTGATTTTAAATTTGAAGTTTAATACTTCTACTGAATGCTCTTCAATTTTATGAGACAATGTGTGGCTCAAATTACTTTGTTTGTCATACGCTTTTATCAAAGGCCCTTTAAGTTATCTGTGACAGCTACAGTTATTTCCAGAACCTAATTCTTCCATATTTTCAGAAAAGATGACAGTCTGAACAATCACTATACTTCACTGGAAGAAGCCTAATCTATATCAGAATTTTACAGAATTGGATGTTATATTCAGGAATAGGACTGAAGATCGTAGAGATGTTTCTGTAAATTAAGCATAAGAACTTGTCAGAGTATATGCTGTTTCATTAAGACTGCCACAGTTTTCATTAATACCAGTCTCTGCAGCGCATGAACACATTCAGACATTTCAACACATGCTACATTTAGTACCAACTCTAACCACAGTACTCTGCTCAAAATCTTACTTCTCTTACAAAAGTACCCTGAAATTTTCTTTTATTAAAAATGCTATCCCAGCCATGATATATTTCGGTACAGTATCTGTTAGCTTATTTCCAATTTCATGTGCCTCTTATACAAACACCACATTGCCAGAACTTGTTTCATTGAACGTCAGATATACTCTCACTCTGTTTAGAGAGTTTTAAAACCACAGGAAGTTTCAAACTCTTATACACACTTTATTTTGAAAAGTACTTAGTATTTATGAAGGAATTTTCCAGTTAGAAGTACAAAGCTGTATCTCAAAAACGTTGACTCCGAAGACACAGGAAAAGTGGTCAATACTGAAGTACAGGGTAGGACATGAATTTTATTATTTCATGACCAGCAGCCTCCTCAGAATGACATTCTCCCCCCAGGTGTTACCAGGAAACTCTAGGAAATATCTTGTTAACAGCAAATTCTTAGAAAGGCTGGGAGGATGAACAGATTCATTCCAGCTTCATGCGTAAGTAGCAAAGCCACAGAAGTGTTTACAAGAGAGCTGAGGGAGGGTTGTCTTGACAATGCTGTTATCACTGTGCAGAAAGACAATGTTGTCCTGAACCACTCCAAATTCAAACTACCAGTTTTAGTTTTCAAATTCAGAAAACTTTAGGATGGTGCATATAAGCAACAAATACAATTCTGGAAGCTACAGTCTGCCTGGAAGCATAAAAACAGAATGCCTGAGATATACACCTGCCAATAAAGATAAGGAGGAAGCATTTCCAGGACCTATAAAGTGTTACAAAGGCACCAGAAAGACAGCTCAATGTCTAACAGTAACTAAGAATCAATTTCTGCCCATCTGAAAGGGTAGTATTTGGACACAATTCAGAGGTGTGCGCTCTGGCAAAGGAAAAAGATGATTTTAAGTTACACCTGCAAGCAATACATGTTTGGTAGCTCAGCCAAATGATTAAGAATTAAGTAAGATACTTGAGAAGAAACAATGTGTTTGTTATTTTGAAGTCTGAATCGGCAGGCTTTCCACTGCGTGTCTTAAGACAGAAATCAACATGCTGAATAAATCAGTAGGCTGTTTTAACTGCCACAACATCAACTGAAGATTTGAGATCACCTACATGAAGGGAACACACACAGTGCAAAGTGTGGTGTCAGCTACCAACTTATTTCATTTCCCCCTCCTTACCATGAAGACAGAATTGTTTCAGAACCAAGAAGTCTGGGCTACCAGAAGTATTAAGACAGGAAGAAAAACTAACCAGAAGAGGAAAACACAGAATATATACTTTGAAGCTGGTGAAAGAGCCTGAACTGGAGACCCATGTGGATTTAATCTGAATAAGTAGTCAGAAATTTCAATGAGTCATCACCTTTTATCTTCCTGAAATGGAAGGCTTAACAAGCAGTACAGAAAGGCAGAAAGGGAAAGAAAAAGTGGTGACAAGACCTATGAAATACCCTAAGATCATATGAAAGACTAGCACAAGAAAGCAGGAGAATCTATTAATTGGACAAAATAAAAGCAAAGTGGGCTTGTCATTCATCTTAAGAGACTAGGACGATCATGCAAAGTAGGAGGTGCAAAGTAAATTTGAGTGGAGGCTGGCTAAGAATTTCAGAGAAATCTGATGTTTTTCCACAGCTCTCAGAACCAGCTTTATTATGCACAAGGAAGATGAAAGGAAAAGAAAATAAATTACTATCCACAGTGCTTAATAGACAGAGCAGGCATTTCCTTTTGAGCTGACAGGGTGTGAACTGTATTGGTGAAGTGCAGGCAGAATGGGATCAAAACAGAAGAATACAGTAATTGCCAAGTTTGAAGGAGAAAGCATGCAGTTAAAGCTGGGTCCATTAACATAAGAAGTGAAGAACAAGTAAAGGGAAACACAGTAAAGACTCAGCTGCAGAGCACTAAGGAAGCCCTGAAGAACACACAAGAAAAAGTAAGGACTAAAGACATTCCACAACTGAGGAAGCCAGAAATCACAGCAGATAAACAGAATGATCAACACGCTATGTGGCAGAGATCCGTAACAACAAGACAACCAGAACAGCAGAATCTGTTCAATATACAGAGGAACAAACTATCTATCACGTAACAGCCAGCAGGCAAACAAGGTCAGCAACACATGGGCATGTAACTTACCAATCGAGGTTTCAACAGCTTCTGCTGAGGACTATGAATTCAGTCACACTTTTGAAGAGCCTTTTGAAACTCAGTTCTCCTAACCCTTGAGTTTACTTTTCCCTACCAAAATTGTTTTTTCCTCAGCCTACTGAACAAGGTATAACTTACAACTAAATGTTTAATTTTATTTTCAACTTAGCTAAAATTGGGGCCTGAAGACCACAATTTACTTAGTACCCTCTCCTTTGAGGTAAACTTACTCTCTTCTAGCACCTCAATTGAACAGAGAATTTGAATACAGTTGTACAATATACTGGCAACAGCTAGATTAAACTTAATTTTAAAGTTTCTTCAGGACTCTCAGTTAAAGGGAATATGGCTCTTGCAACTTCTAAATCTTCTGATTAATTGGTTTCAAAACTTTTGCTTTGCACTAGCTTTTCTGCATACGAAATTACAGAACTGATGCTATTAAAGAAAATGGGTAAAAGCCCTTTACAGTGTTCTGTTCTTCCTTGTACATTCTAAGATTGAGAATAAATATTCTCAGACCTCCAAATACACAGGACTTTATATATGATAGACTCCTGAGAACAGAGATTTGTCCAGCAAAAGATTATCGAATCATTCTGCAGAAAACAAAGTAAGACTGACGTACTGTCTGATCATCTAAAAGCAGATCAGCATGTAAGTTACTTTCAACTACTGTAATTGAGCTACATTGCTATGCTTCTAGTGCCATTAGTCTAATTAAATGTTTAGGTGTGAAAGAAATCAAGTCGGGGTTTGGGGTTTTCTTGTTGGTGGTTTGTTGGGGTCATTTTGTTTGTTTGGGTTTTGGTTTGTTTGGTTTTTTGGTTGTTTTTTTTTTTTTTTAATATGTTAACCAGCTTCAACTTCATTATATCAAGAATGGTGAAAGTTTATGGATTATACCAATTCAGTTCTGAAATCCAAACCCACAGTACATAGCAGTATCATATTAATACTGTCTACTCTTGTGTTCAGATATTTTGACAGTGATCTTCAGGTATTTTGACTGTGAGCTCATTCAGCTCCCTTCCAGGCAACAACCTCCATTATAAAACACATGTGAAAAGGCTTTTTAACACTTCTGCATTAAATTCTCAAAATGAGATCTGGAAATGAGATTTGATGCAAACACGTCCAAGAGTTCTCGAAGACATGTACCCTGTGCATTATTTGTTGTGAAACTGGTATTATTCGGATAAAAGATAAGCAGGGATCACTTTTGTTCCTTGTTCAGTTTATTTCTGAGATGACTAACCAGCTGGGAGTGGGTGGTGTGGTGCTTATTTTTCATCATTAGCCTACTGAATAAAGTCAAGCTACTGAAATTATTTTGAATACAGTTGCTTCAGTCAAATGGACTTAATATCCATACACTGTGTTCACTACACACTTCAAGTTACTTCAAACATATGTAGTTGATGGATCTCTATGCTTCCTAAAGACACAAATAACTGAAATGCAGCCTTTGGCTTTGCTTTAAGGAGAGGTGTTCAAACAAACAGAACTATCTTTCTGAAAAATAGCATAACTGAATATACAATGAAATCCTGAACAAGGCTAAGGGGAAACAACACATTGCTTTTCTAACCCAAGATGACATTAAAAAACAAGCAGAAAGAGTTTTCCCATTAGTAAGGAAGGTTCCTCTTCCAAAATGCATAGGCAAGTTGTTTTGTGGTGTGTTTGTTTGTTTTTAAAGCCTGGGGCAGAGGACAGCCAGCAAGGCACAACAGGAAGAAGTATAACAGACTATCAAGTCAAGATATATACTACCTGGCTGAGGGTAATCTAGACTAGGATAGGATAATCTCCTAGGAGAATCCTAGTTTAGTAGTCAGGATATTGCAATCCATCAGCCTACAAGAGCACCTTGAGAGAAGTACCAGTACATAATATTGTCCTGTTTTGTTCTCACCATCACTACCATCCTTTATACCCTTCCACCAGTCACAGAGTCACTAAGCGATTAGCTTAAGTGACCTTCACTGCAACAGGATGACACTCTTACTGCCTTTAAAATATTTTAGTTCAGGATATAACATGTATCACCACTCATGTGACCACCTTTACCTTTTCAACTCAATTTGTTCAAACATTAAGATCTGACCTACACTGAAAATACAGTTCAGGGATTTTACGACAAATAAATATGCCATGTATTACTTAACCTCTCCAGGTTTCCTGTTACAGTACTACTAGAAGATTCTGTAGAAAAGAAGAAAGTTATGCTTTCCTTTTCCATTCATTTAACATGAGCAGACTTAGTATATATGACACTTGCTCTTATCAAAGATCTCTTATTTTGGCATGTTATAACCCCCCTTTGATTTATATTAATGATAATAGTGTTTTCAAAAAAATACATAAACAAGGTCCTTGCGCTGCTTAAATAAATTCATCTAGTTGTGAAGAATAGTTGATCCTAGGCCATGATCTCCCTGTCTACTAGCTCAGATGACTGAAAAGTGATTTGGTGCTCTTCAAAATTGAAATTCAGGAAAAAAGCAAGAAGTTGCTACACCCATTATCATTACTATTTCTTAATTATTTCTTACTCCTACATTCTTGATGTAGATAAATTTAAACAATGGAACTATAAAAGTTAGATGTAAGCCTCAGGTTTTTTCAAGTTCCTATGCAGAAGCTGAGTTTTCAGTTTCCTACCTGTCTCACTGATGTTACTAAACACATGAGCAGTCCTAAACTACCTGACTGAAACCTAGACCAGAAGATGGGCTTATTAAAAAAAAAAAAAAACAAAAAAACCCCAAAAACTATTTAAGAAATTACTTATTCCTTCCAAAAAAAAGAAAAAGATATTTTGCAGAAGGAGCAAGAGAACACTACTGTTGCTTTAGCCAACATCAGACTTGTTCTGCAAATGCAACTACCTCTGTCTGTCTAACCATGATGATGGCTCTTGATTAGGGGACTACTGCTAAGTATATAGTTTAAACATATTGTTCTACTGAATGCAGAACAGATATCTGGTTTATTTGTTTGGTACTCCATTTCACACCTTTATTTATCTTGGGGTGAGGAGGGATAAAAAGCAAAGAAATAATCTCCTAATTGAAATTTGCCCTTATATTTACTCAAACACATATGACATGTCAGGTGCCAGCTGGCAGATCTACCCTGAAGACACCTGGGAAGCATCCAAGACCATTAAAGGTGACAAGGTGCACTCAGCTAAGTGAGCACTACTCTCCAACCACATAATTTCCAAGACTGGGCAAAGTGACAATGAACAAGACAGACCACTAATATAACCAGAGAAATCCAGAGCCAACAAAACAGCTAATCAGCTGAACCTCAAAAAAGCTTTAATGCACTCCCATGTATTCAGAATGGATTAAGTTTCGTGATAGAGGTCTACAATGTGAGCTCTTTCCATATGAAAAATGCAGCAATGTTAAATTTGTCTCTCAATCAAACATGAAAGTATGTTTAATGGATCCTATGTAGCATTTTTCTGCATATGCCTCTAACATTGGTGGGGTTTTTCATTTTAAGAGACATTTCATCTTTCTCAAGCAACAACACTGCTGTAGATAAACCAAGCTCCCTTTAAGGTGAAGTACCTATTTTGGAGAAAATTTCCATGTATGAGAAACAATTGGCAGGCTAGTTTTCTCTATCTAGCATCACAGGATTCTTACACCAGTGTTTAGGAGGCTGCTGTGGAACCATCAATATAGTACACTGGGTTAAATACTGTCATATGGCCCTGAGCATTTGAAGTACTGAAGTGCATGCTTTCCATTGCTCTTGCTGTTCATATATTGCTTCAGTTCCTGTCAGCATGGCCACCTGGTACCGCTGCTTCAAAAGACAGCTTTCACTGGTTACAGATTTCTAGGTAGATGCTTCTTCCTCTGCATGGGGAGGAAGTGGAGCTACAGCATGCATGGGTGAAGGCACTAGCTGGTCTTTGTTTTGGATGCGCAAGTCTTACTGCCTCTGAGTGACAGAAAACAGCATACTTTTTCACCTCTTTTTTTTGTTTATTACTTCAGATCCTTGTTCTCTATTACATAGCAGAAAGCTCAGAGAGCACTGTATTCCCCTGGAACCTCTACCTATATGAAGCTGACATTGCCTGGAAGGTATTCAACTAAGTAAATATTCTGAGGTCATCGCAAGATCAAGTAGTCCAGCCAAACCAGGCTGATATGCATGCATATGCATACATGTGCATGCACGAAGAATAAAGGGGAAGCAGAATCTACAGGAATATCATTACACAACATAGTTCCTGGCAGTTTACACTATAGTAAAACCTATTTTCAACCTCAAAGCAGTGGAAAGACTGATGAGGGACAGCTTTCTTTGCCAGTTATGAACATTTTGTGTATTAACAGAGGTCCTTTAAGATAAACTAAGATTAGGACTTGCCATCAGACTAACTGCTACATGTTAGCAACAACAGTAAGATGGTCCTGATTCACATTTTTTTCAAATGAAGAGTTCACAACCCACTGGCTGCAGTCAAACGCTCAACCCAAAAATTTCCAGATACAGACTGAAGCATGGACTTCCCACTAGCCTGCAATTGCAATCAGAAAGAAAAAGCCACTTCTTCCAAAAAGGACCAGCTAAAAATTTTCCAAGGAGGAGAGCAAGGTGAAAAACCTGAGCAGCATATATATCAGATGCATCCAAAGCAAACAGCAACCTGTAACTACACACGCCTTAAGAGGAGACACATGAAGATGGGAGGTAGAAACTGATAGTGTCACTTAGGGTAATATGCACCCAAAACCCTTTCATTTAGCTGGCATTATGTCTGTGTCCACTGAATTGCTCTTCAAGAGCCCTTTACTTTTCTGTGTTCAGTAGCCACCAGGACATTGAGGGTCTTAATGCAGCCATGCTGCTAACGTCTTTACTGCACTGTAGGAAGTACTGATTCTTTGTGAAGTAAACAATGAAAGCAAATCTTTAAGAATCTTGTGCACAGTTTGCATCTACACAAGAAGGCAATGTAAACAGTGGCAACCTAGCTTACTAAGCACCCCAAAAATTACCCTACTTCATCAGGGCAGGTACCAGTGACCTTTGAGGAGCCTGTCAGGAAAAGTCTCTTTGCTTAGGAAAAGCTCCCTTTTGTCAGCACTTTCCAAAAACCTTATTCCAGACAGCCATGTCCTGCACCTGTCTGCACTCCAGCCCCATCTGAGGATCAAGCCATTAACAAATTCCCTGCACTTGACCCTGATCCCTGCCCTCAGGAAAACAAGCAGAACAATTGCCTTCCTGGATCCTTGGAGGACTTCAAACACTGTTACATATGCTATTTGTTATACATGCATCCATGATAGGTGTACAAAATAGCTTAATTGGAAATTGATCCAAAGCAAGCAGAATTTCTTAACTCAAATACAATGCCTACTAAAAACATGCTGAGAATTTCACTGGTTTGATTTCTTGACTAATACTTGATGGCATTACTTCAAAATCTGGCTCTAGAAGGAAACTCTCTCTAAAGCTATGGAATGCATCTATTTCAGTGCCAAAGAGCTCAGTATTTCTTTCACACCTGCGACAAGAAAAAGGTCTAAAATTCTAAAGAAGCTTTCAGTTATTTTTTCTGGGATACAGAGGGAGACAACAGGACGCCAATCCTGGAGGAATTCAAGAGGCACTCACACTCATTTTTCAAGTGTTTGTGGCCAGGATATTATAGCTTTTTATGTGTAAGAAAGAGTATCTTCCAAAAGGAAGCAAGTCCAGGCTGGGCCTGGCTCTGACATTTCTCAGGGTACACTGTGATTTAATAGCTGGCCACACAGAAGATGAGCAAGCCAGACACGTAGATCCTTCTGAACACTTCCTATTTGCATCTGAGATGGAATGAGAGGTTTTGTTGAACTTAACTCCTACATTACAGGATCCTTAAGCTCCGCACCAGCAACTTAAACTGCAGCTGGCACACGGTGCATTTTTTTTTTTCCCTTCTTTTCTATATAGAATTGGGGATGAAAGCAAAACAGAGATGGCCTCTCTCTAGTCTGTATTTGTAATGCAGACACAAGGCATAATGATTTGTTCAGGAGAGCAATCTTTAGAGAATACACCATTCTCCCGAGTCGCTTCCACAGCTACCACATGATGCAACCATCTGGTCCCCTAACAACTGCCTTTTGTATGTTCCTGCAAGGAGTCTGGCAAAAGATATCAGAAGTAAATGCTCCTGCAAATCTAATGGATCTGCTGCTGCTGCTAACAGCAGCAGCACTGGAAGGAGGCACAGCATGAGAAGTACTACTACACTAGCAAGTGTTCAACCCTGCTAGACACACATACTTCTTTGATGGAGACCTATACTATTGACTACTGAAAATCATCCAAATCACATATCAGATGTGATAGGTCACAATAAATCCAGAAAAACCAAGATAGAACTTGGGTCCTGTATGATAAAATTTCAAAACCGAGGATGGTTAACTTAAGAACAGTGAGACACCCAATAAGCCTATAGGTTCAAGTTGTTTCTCAGCAGGAGTGAAGAACATTCGTTCATACTGAGCTGAAGATCAGAATCTGACCTTTGGAAAGGACATACCAAGGCTTATGCCCCAATACTGTTCCAGCAGCACAACAGTAGTTGAGGGATAACAATAGGACAGTTTAATATTGGCAAGTTCAACTAAAATTTTAATATAGACAAAGGACAAATTAATACAAGCTACAATAAGCATCTACAGCAAACTCACTTTTCATGAAACTTGTTCACATGCCTTCAAGACCTACTTCAAAAACTAACACAGAGACAAGCTCAGCCTGCTATCCACTAACTTCTTTTGCTAAGAAGTTATGAGTTCTGCAGCACATGTTCTGTGCACCTCACACAGTTCTTAAAAGCAATATACATTGCTACATCTATATGCTAGATACCTCACAGCTCAGTGTTCACAGAAGCTCTTTAAAGTTTTATAATCTCCTAAATCTACTACCACATTCAAATGGAGGCACAACACAGTGGATGCTAAGCAATGCACTTCACTTCTGTGCTTTTCTTCCTATTTTCTCACAACTCCTTTTCATCATCTTTCCATTTCCATTCATTCTTTCAGCCTCCTCCTCTTCAGAGCAGCAGATCACTGCTGTTTTGTCCAGTGTAACTCATATCTGCAAGCAATGGAGGAAACTGAAGGCTGGGTAAAGTGTCAGATGTTTTTTCCTACGGGTTTTTGTTCATTCTTACTTGGCTAAACAGTATACCTTCTTCCTGATATCTAATAAAGGAGAATTACAGGAGGTCTCCAAGATTTTATATCATCCATTCTCTCTTCCAAGCTTCTTCCTCATTTTCACTATTTCTTATACTACTCCTAACATATCCTCAAATGCCCTCTTCTAAACCTCCTGATATCCCTGATACTGCCTGAACCTAGTATCTTTTTCTTTTACCTCGAGATGTACTTTCATTTCTGAAAAATATTCAGACAAAACAAGCTGTAATATTGTGCTGTTTAACCAAGTTGTTTTATCTCAAATTTTTCAGACACTTAGTGAATGTTCAGAATAGCCATGCTGTTCTCACCGGGTTTTAAAAGCAGAATACCTTCCTGATCTAATGCAGGAAATCTAACACCAGCAATCTACTAATAATCCAGATAGCTGTACAAGAAACTATACAGAGCCAGTGTAATTTCAGACCAGGGTAAATGAAGGGCACAAAGAAAAATAATTTAATTTCTAAAGGTGGAAAATTATGCAACCTAGCAATAGTTTTCTTTATTCTTGCAGTGTATAATGATATTTGAATGAGACTACAAATACAATCATTCGTTGGATTCCCAAATAGTGTGCCTTTTGGATCTACCAGTTATGCACAGGCACAAATTTTCCCATGCCTTTATTAATAAAAATAAAGCATTGTCTTGTTTCATCTTGCTGCTTTGATGAGGCTTACTTACTGCTTCAGAATTATCAATGAAGGGGTCCGTTTCATCATAACCATAACCTATATCAATTAGATCCTGCAGGCGATCCTTCCGATGTTTGTGGGGCTTTCCACCCTGAAAACAAAACAAGAGTTAGATCATCTGGGAAACAGGGAAGCAACATACTGAAGTCTACAGAACATAAGACATTTGAGGGAGGGTCATTCAGGGAATTATTAGTTTTGCTTTCTCGAAGATTGTCTATATGACTAAGAAAAACTTTCACACAGGAATGAGCTCTGCTAAACGTGCCTTACCAGAATCACCCCTGAAAGGTATCCGCTAGCCACCTGATTTCTGCATTACTGAAATTTTCCTAACATTTCCTATTTAGAGATGTTTCACTGATCTATGTTTTTAAAACATAGTGATAGGACTGTTAGTGATAGAAGGGCTAGGATAATTTAGAAAGTGTGAAGTTTTTCAGGATATTACAGAGTTGTTACAAAGGAAAATACTAATAGCCTAGCATTCAGTAAAGTGTTTCCCCACACAAAATAAATTGCTTCCCTACAGAAGAGTGAAGCCTGGGTCAAAAATCAAACAATACTGATCTGGTACTTGCAGATATGCTGTCTATGAGTTTTCAAGAAATTACAGCAATCATACAACATAACTGAAGAAAAACGTATTAAGATAAAATCCTCTGAAATGGAAGAGCCATCACCTCTGTTGATAGGACTAGACATGAAACGGTTACTTGAGTAACCCAAAGCCAGAAGCTGCATCACAGACTGTGGGCTCACTCATCTCCAGGAGACAATAAACTTCAACTTAATGTGTAAGTACTTTTCTCATGTGAAAGTTTTCTTGCTAAATCAAGTAAAAACTCACACCCAGCTGAAACATTCAGGGAATCTAAACTTACAGTTATACAGACAGCAATCTACTTAGGATATAGGACCTACTTTTCTGACGCACACATATTGTTAGAACTGTCAGTGTAAAAGTCTTAAAACATAAAATTCTCCAAAGGGCACCACCTTTACTAAAATGCTACCCAGTGTTCTTCCACGAATTCAAAAAGACTGCTCCTGAAGCTTCTCTGCCCGTACTCTACAGTGAAACACCTTTAAAATCTGAGTCTTTTCAGTTGTGACATCCAAATATCATAACCTGCTTGTTACTATGTGCGTGCAAACACTGTTCGAAGAAGGCTTCATCCTTGGTCTCATGAGAAGTGTAAGCATCTGAACACCTCCATTTTAACAATATTTTGCAAGAATTCAAGTTTGTAACTAAGCAAAGCATGTGCTCTTGCAAGCAAACAGGAATCTCTCAGGTATAACAAATAAACAGAAGAGCCCTGGGAGGAGTGGGAGGGGAGAATCAAAACCAAGTGCCATTTTTAATTCAGGTTTCCAAGCTTTATTTCAAGCCACAGATTTCCAAGCTAAGTATTCCTAACTTCCTATCATCCCCCTGCACTCACTCATGTCACAGCTGAACGTCTGCATGTTCCTAAAACACACCACAGAAAAGAATTTGGATGAGAGAAGAAAAAAAGTCTTAGGAAAATAAACAGAGCACGTAAGAATTCTGTTTAACCCATGCAAAAGCTTATGTAATTCTCATGATTCTAACTGAAGCACTAGCAGGTTGTCTGAAGAATGCTACGTAAACTATACTGATACCACTAATGCGTAATGCAATCCACCTCCATACCACATCTCTTGTTAAGATCAAGTAACCATCAATATCCTTGCTCACCAGCCTAAAATCGTGTTGCAACAGCTATTCAATGATTTCAGTGTATGGGCATTACAAAAAACATTAAAAAGCTCTCAATATATTCTAACTACCTGTTATTAATAAAAACATAGTGTGGATATACAACAAAGCTAATAAAAAGGAAGTCTCATAATAGCTGAATGAAGAAAAGCAGAATTAAAATAGTAACCTATATTCAGACATATGAAAATATCTGAAACATTTTATGTATACTTAGAGAATTTTCT
Source organism: Nestor notabilis (assembly GCF_000696875.1). Lineage (NCBI taxonomy): Eukaryota > Metazoa > Chordata > Aves > Psittaciformes > Psittacidae > Nestor > Nestor notabilis. The sequence continues at coordinate 8,306 of NW_009942553.1, read as the reverse complement.
TCAGTCCTGGTTCAGCTTATTTTTATGGAAGCATTTTGAAAGTCCGCGTGATCAAGATGTTAAGGTTGCAAGACCACAGCAGAACAACTACATCATCGACTGCAGCAGTTCAGGGACGTTTTACCACTAAAGCTTTTCACACTTCTCAAAACAGTTCCTCCAACCTTGTCCTGCAACCTTGTCATAAGCAGTCATGATACCAGAGTGAATCAAGGTGTCTAGCTCCTAAGGCTGCAAATAGTACTCATGCAAGTTTTTCAAGAAACTCAGTATGACTTCAATAAATTAACTGTGGCACGTAACCTAAGGTTTAAGCAACCTCTGCCCAACAGGACTAGAAGGTGGCAACTACAAAGCAAATTTTTGAGGAATCTTCCAAGGACAAAAACAGTCTATAAACCAGTAAACCTGATCTCTATACTGGGCAAGTCAATAGAAGTTATAAAGAACAGAACCAGCAAGCACAAGAAATATACATTCCATAACAGGAAAGAATTTGGGCAGAAGAAAGCAGTACTTCAAATACTTTAAAAAAGGTCCAAATATCTGTAAAGTCAAGGAACTATCACGTGGTAAGAGGGAAGGTCTCAAATTAACCTCTGGTTTAAGGCTAAGTAAGAAAGGGTATGAATAAGTATTTCATTTTGGCAAAGAAAGTAATCAGTCAAGTCACCAAGGGATGTGTATTCATTCATCTTTAGCAGCAACAGAGAGGGGTAAGAGTTGGAGGAATACAAGATGTCAAAATTACTGAGCATAATAAATATAAAAAAAGACAACTGAATAATCACAGAAAGACCTTGCAGTTGCTCTCAACTTAGTATGATAAATCATCAATTGAATTCAGTATCAATAAAAGGAAGGTAATTGACACAAAGGAAGTACAACCCAAACAAAAATAAATATGGTGTGCTCCCAGTTTCTTATACTGCTCAGGAAGCACTGGAGTTGTTACACACAGTTCTCTGACATTTGCTCAATTATCAACTGTGGACAAAAAAAAGAAAAGAATTGGGACTTATAAAAAAAGGGACAAAGAAGAAAATCAGAAGTCATCATTATATCACTGTTAAATCAGGGCATCCTACCATTAATATCCTTTAATTTAGAAACAGAAACTGGAACAGAAAAAGGGAACAGTAAGCCAACAAGGATGTTTAAAGGTAAAAAACACTGCTTCTGTACAATAACAATGTTAAAGACACTTCAGCTGGGGAATGAAAGGACTGAATTTAAGTGGTAGCATCAGAATCACATGCAGTACGTGGAAGAAGAGGAAATATTTCACTGTTTCTTACAATACAGGAACTATGGAGCACCAAGCAAACTCATCAGGTTTAAATACAAAGTACATTTTCATACAGCAATCATCATTGTAGTCAGTGCCACAGAACACAAATTCAGTGAACTCAGAATGATCTGGCAAATTTATGGCAGAGAACTGTAAGTTAGTTCAACATGCAGCCTTTGACTTTGGGTGAAACTAAGCCACAGATTCCAAGACAGGCAGAGTGAAGTAACATCAATTACTCTGTTAATTGATGTAATAGCACTTTCTCTGTTATACTTTCAACTATGAGATGCCACTAGTGTCTGAGGATTATCCTACCATCCATTAGATGGACCTTTATTTTGATCCAATAAAAATTCTTACATTACGTACAATATTGTCTGAGATTCAACAAAATGGTTTTACACCAGTGTTTGATTTTGTCTAAAGAACAGTCATCAAAAGAATGAAAATGGGAAACGTTCAGAACAAAGTTTTATGCTGGTGTTTAAAACATGTATTTTTGCAAAAAAAGTTCTGAATAATCAAGTAAACAAACAGTACATTAACTTTATACATCTTTATAAAAACGTGTTTATTCATAGGCTTTCTTAGTAGCTGCAAGATATATCCAATACTGTACTGATTTGATTATGAGTACGGGAACTTATCTGAAAAGAAGGAAAAAGTCTTCAAAGACAACTGTTGTTCATGCATCAAATTTTTCAGAAGTACTGCCACATGTGCTATGATTTTCTTACTCCATTTAAAAATTGATATAGATAAGCAATACCTAATTAGTTTGAGGATATAGTAATTCTTGCAAATTCTTGCAAATCTGAAACACCCCACCCCCCAAGAACAAAAACCCCCCAAAACTTCTACTTCTCTCTCATACAACTAGTGATTATTTTTACACTAAAGCACTATTAAAGAGAAGAGAATGGGTATTTTTTCTAGTTTAAGCTAAGGTGCTAATGTCTCACAAGAATCAAAAGATGGCTGGATGCTGTCAGAACATGAGCAATTGTACTGGGTCAGTGTACAAAGACGGAATTCCTCTGAGCATGGACGGTAAATAGATTGATGGTTCTCTTATTCAAAGAGAAAAAGGACAGGGAGTATCTAACACAAGAACTATTAATCACTCGCCACCCTCCATGCTTAGCGGCCCTAAGGTAAGTTGTTCTTTCTGTAGAAGACATTCCCCTTCCAGGAATTTTGTGGGGCTGAAGGGCATAAGGTATGGCAGAGAATGAAAGAAAGGCAAGAAATCGGAAGTGCAAATAGTAATCAAGATACAAGTGCACTATGAACTTAAACTGTTATAAAATTATAGTTTTGTTACCTACTGCTTCCTAATAGTTAGAAGTACCTATTTGCCCCTTTTCATGACTACTGAGCATTTAAATCTAGTTTTCCTAAGCATAACAACATTTTGTCCATAAATGTACATGTTTAGCTTTGATATATGCATAAATGCATATGTAAAATTAAACTGCTTCCACTACCACTCCCTCCTATTTATATTGCTTTACATGCTCTACACTAACTTTCATCTGCTGTAGTTAAGCAACTTGTTTCAGGACATTATAAAATCTTTAACTTGTATTATGGAAATGAGTCTCCCTGAAAAGTACAGTTGAAACATTTTTCTCTCAGGTTCAAAAAAATAATTCATCTTTCAAATGAAAAACAAAGAGTATTCTGGAACTGCCTTCTCAATTCACTGGGTATATTGGGTTCCACCAATCCCTCCAAAAGCTGAAAATAATTCCTTTCAGTTTAAGGGTTTCTTTTGTTACGTATCACAGTAATTACTTCTACAGAATGTACAGACTGGGCACTCAGAGAAATCTGCCTTTGCCAGGAAAAAAAAAAATCTGAATAAATCAGACAAGCAAGATTTTAATATGTATATTAACAGCAAAAGATACAAATGACTGCTCTTGTTTCCCTTCTTTATTATTGAGGTACTCTATTAGTAATCCAGAATATCAACATGCCTAAACATGATGATGAGTTTTGATTGCCAACTCAGAATTAATCACCCAACCCTACCCATAGGAATTCTTAAAGACCTGTTTGGGTGTGGTTTCAGTCAACATTTTCTGATTTCTACCTTCATTTACTAGTGAAAGCCTCTTTATGTTACTACCTAGTGTTGTTCAAGTCATTCATGATACACTTTCAGGAGTCAGCAGAGTATTTTTAGGCAGCTGGAAGCTACAAGATAAACTCATCAAGCAATGACTTATTATTCAACAATAACTTCCTATGGAAGCATTCCAAACTAGTGAGAAATTCATCACGATCCATCAGTATCTTGCCCAAACAGAAGAGCTGTTCAAGAGTGCAGAACAGCATTCCATAAAATTTCTTTCCTCCAGCACAGTATTTACCATGAATATCAACCTGCATCTATTACTCAGTTGTGTTTCTATAGGAAGCCCTTCCAAGAATAGCTTCTGAAGCTATAACATCCTACAGACAAATCTATTTAGCAGACTTGTCTAATAAGCTTGTAGCAGCTTCAAGCTGCTTAAATGAAATATCATGAGACAGTCAGCTCTGAAGTATACAGAAGTCACTTGACACTACATTAGCAACCATATTCAGAAAAAGAAAAGTGTGAATATCTCTACAGCATCATAAGTTATCACTATTAACTACTTGTATGTTTAATTCAGGTAAATAACTCACATATTTTGCCTCAAACTTCTTGGCTAGCATTTCTACTTCATGCCGCTCACGCTGTTCATCATTAAATGGATCTTCTGAGTGAACAGATTTCTTCTGAAAATAAAAAAAAAAAAAAAAAGCAGAAGTGAAACACTCATTCCACAAGAAACAGTTCCAGTAGGTTTTTATTAGAGACATTCTATGTCAATAAAAAAATGCCCTGATAGCTAAACAGCTGGAATTTATACTGAGTCCAAATACTTACCTTATTCTCTAAAAATTAGTTTGACCCATTCAGTTATCATTCAGTTACTTTGCTTCTAATGAGAACAGAAACAGAAAAGTTAAGAGAAAGACTGAGACATTTTCCCAAGCATTCCACTACAACCTCAATTTTAAGTGTAAGCGTAAGAGAGAACTATGGCTATCTGAGGTCTGAGAGAAAGAACTCTCTCTAAATAGAACTACCTTTTGCCTCTGCTTCCACTGGTGCCTCTTCTTGGTGCTGTGATTCTTCTCAATGCAATATGCAAGATGTACCTGGTACACTAATCAGCAGGGAAGCAGCCAGAAGACTAAAAAGCTCAGTAAGTTGCAACTATAATTAATTCCTCTAATTCTTGTATGTTATTTTTTCTTCAGATAATTTCCCTAATCATAGCATGGATTCTACTGACGCTATGGCAGCTACAACAAGAGATGTACTTCCTGCTTATTTGTACAGCTAGAATATCACATCTCCTTCCCACCCCCTTTATTATTTGACAAAGAGGTTTTCACTAACACAAAGTCAATGAACAGTAATCAAGGGAGTACATAGTGGCGGTTTCTTAATAAATAAGCTATAGCAGAAAAATAGGCTGCCATCTTCAAAATAAGAGTTTACATAAGTACAGTAATTGTTGGAAGGGGAGCTGGGGGAGGTACCAAGATGCTAAAAGATGATGGCATAGAGTTATATGTTAATGAACTTTAGGGATGGCAACTATAACACACACGGACCACTCATCAGTGAATAAACGAAGCTTTATGGCAGATTAAGACAAAACAAAAAGCAACATCAAGTTCAGAAAAGCAAGAGCCTTCTTCCACATAATGAGGAAGGTAAACTAAGCAAAACTGAAGACACCACATAATTATCTCACATTTTCTAAACTAAGAACTTAAAGAAAAAAAAAAAAAATCAACAAGTTATAGTTAATCCTGAAACATAAGTTGAAGTTACATACATATTTCCTGCAGGCATAATTAAATATAAAATACTACTCAATTCATGCAGCACTATTTTCTCCACCTTTATTTGGGAATACTACTAGGCAAATGTTCTTTGGTTTTGTTTAATTGTGAAGTAAGAAAAGGTTGAGGCCAGGGGTAAAGCAACACTTAGTACTTAATGCTAACTTGCCTCTCCGCCAAACTCTCAAAGTTGTAGATGACTGCCACTTTGATTAAGCACTATTGAAATCTCAAATTCAAGGAAGTTTTAGTTTTGACAGTTTCTGCAGGATGAATGGCTCTGACTTGCAGTAACTTTAAGACACTGCTACTTCAGTGCCCTCACAGCTTACTTGACAGAAGCCATCTTGGACTTCTGGCTCACCCGCTTTAAGTTTTACACACCAAGCTTTACGCACCAACAGAAAAGGGAGCACACTTTCACTTCTGCCAGTTTTTAAAGAAACAAGTAAACTCTTCAATCACACCAACTTATTACTCACATGCAAAAACTTTACACATGTAATTCAACCACAAGATGAACTCTACCAACAACCCTATCAAAGGATGTTCTCTTGATCAAGGCAAAAATAATCAGGACAAGGACAGCATGAGATTCTAACAAACATTTCCACTTGCTTCTGATTCAGGCTAGGAACCCAAATTCATAATATAAAAAAAAAAAAAAAAAAAAGAAGTTGCACTCATCCCATCAAGTAAGTTTTGGGTTCTTTACCATTTCATTAAAAGACCTATTAAAGCAATGTTTGAAGTTATTCCTGTGCAGCAGTCTTTGCCTTCCCAGAACAGCCTGCCTCTGGAGAACCTTTCCTTGGTTACTCCGGTTCCGAGTAACACGAGATAGAAAGACAAGCTCCCAATTTTATAAAGTTCAACTTTAATGGGAATAGTTATAAGCAAGTCAAGCAACTTCTTATATGGGATAAGGAGTGTGCAATAGCTTTCAGAAAAGCCAGTCTTCACCATACAAAATCAGTTTGCATAGCTAACTTTCTATGAACTGTTCATTTGAAACTGAATCATTACTAAAACAACAAAACATTTGGAAATCTAACACTCCACTTAAAACTACAGCATTAACTGCCCATTAGTTACTACCTACTTGGAAAGAGCAAATCTCACAGATTCTGCAGAAAAGTGGTAGAGGGCAGGCACTTCTTGGTCAAGCTTTGTTTTAACAAAGTAGTTTGCTGCATTAACTAGTATAAATTACCATTGCTATTCTACTCCACAAGCAGGATCAGTTTTCCTTTCACAATTTTTTTCTATTTTATGTCTTTGAACAATTAACATACCAGGGTAGAAGACAGACTTCTGTCATCCTAAGCCTCCTGCACTGTATTTAGCACATTCTCCTTTTGTATTTGCTCTAACTGTAAAGGAACCAGCATGCACTAATTTTATTGCTGGATAAAATGTGCTTCCCCTCTCTTTTCATGCTGATTAAGACAAGATTTTAAGTCCTCCCTACCACATCAGAGTAGGTTTTCCAGCTTCTACCATATAGCAAGCAAGAAGGTAAACTGACAGGCCAAGTATGCATCAGTTTTTCCAACAAGAACACAAATCCAGAATCTCTTAAAGAGGATCGCAATTTATATACTGTTTTACATAACCAGCTGACTGTTCGACACAGTCCAGCAAGACAGGCCATTACAATTCATTCATTTCAATTTGGACTCTACAGAGAGCTGAAAAACATCCACAATTTTTTATATAGCATTTCTATGACTCCTTCTACCTTAAAAGCAGTCTCCAATCCTATACATCCTCTGGTTCCAACTGTACCAGAAATCCCCTAAAGCAATCCTTGCCCCTAGAAGACGTGGAATTTGCATCCAGATCAACATTAAAAAGCCATTTTTTCCATGACTATGTGTGATTAACACATT
>NW_009942553.1:0-1195 GCF_000696875.1 Nestor notabilis | reverse complement strand
ACGTGGGGGGTGGTGGGGGGGGAAGCAGTTACAGAACTGGGAACTGCCAAAGGGGAAAATCAACCTCCACACTCTGAACCACTTCTAAACACTAACACAATTTTCACCTTCATACGGGAACTGCTCTGAAAGATAGCACTTGACAAAGCAGCATGCTTATGCCACACCAATTCGGAAGAGTCATAACTGGCACTGTTTGCCCACAACAGCTGTAGGGCAGGATGAACAGAAGGAACCTTTTAACTCGCATTAGAAGATCTCAGAGGGATTAAAAAAAAAAAAATCACAATCATTGCCTTTTCTTTTTCCACATCTGAACACAAGCCAGTGTGTACACCCCTCCAACTACCAAACAAAAACCAAGCAGGCTGCTAAGTAGAGTTATATGGCATCACCACCCAGAAACACTTTGGTTTGGTAAATTAGAAGTTCCAGCCATTCTCAAGTTTATGCTGGATGCAAAAATCCAGTGGCAACATCAGTACTCATATTTGAGGCTTGCTTTTATCATCAGAGCTATCAAAGTGTTCGTAATAGTAGTTTCTTCCTTGTCCCTTGAAACTTTCTCTGAAATCATATACTGGAACTAAGACAGACTACAACTATTTCAATCAAGTGCAACCTCACTGGTATTCTCAACTCACTAAAAATGAGTGACTTAAGTGTGACCAGCTTAAGGACACACGTTTCTCCTTCCTACTTCAACAGTGGGTCTTGTTGACTGGCTAATGCTATTTGCTTCTTGAAGTTACCTGCACAAGCTCTTCTCTTTAAAAAACAAAGTAGTTCGAGTACCAAGTATTTTCTGGTTGGGAGGAACAGAACAAGTGAAAGTACTTTTTTCTCGAATAAATTTCTTAAGAGTTACAGGTGAAGTTAGTTTCAACATTAACTCTCATTCACCACCACCTCCTCCCAAAAAAACACCCTGCAGAAACTGATCTCCAAGTCTGCTAATGCTCACGTCACTGCTTCTCAGGGCTTATAGCAGAGCTGGGCTAGTAATTCTTCATTTACCTGCACACAGCCTACAGACAATCCGGAAAACAGACCGGCATGCTAAAAAGTTTCGCCCAGCTGCCGGAAGAAGCTCCCAGGAAGGGAGGATGCAACACTACCGCTCCCCGGGCAGGCAAGGGGAGAGAAGGCGAGCTGGGAAAAGCCAGGCGCAAGGCACTGGCACTTCCCCGCCCCT
>NW_009942552.1:7276-13328 GCF_000696875.1 Nestor notabilis | reverse complement strand
GTCCCTGCCCGGGGCAGGGGTTGGAGCTGGAGGAGCTTTAAGGTCCCTTCAACCCAACCCATTCAATGAGCAGTGCTGTAGACACGAGCATGTTGTGCCTCTACAGAGACAGCTTCGAAGTGGGTGCAGCTGAGCTTGAGATGTTTCCAAGCACTTCCCCTTTGGGCTTGTGCTCTTGAGGAAGAGTAGCTCTGTCACCATCCCCTGGCCTGCTGTCTCCCTGTGCATTTTTGACTGTTATTTTATGCGGCATCGTCATATTTCATGGGAGCAGCTACGTGTCCTCCCCCAGCCCCAGTGGTTCAGTGGGACAGCCGCGGGCTCTGCGGGAGATCAGCTGTGCTGAATGGGGGGAGAACTAACCCTGTAAGGTGGTTGTGAAGTGGAAGGAGTGATATTAAGCTGCGAGCAGGTTAGAGCTGGACTGAAGTCCGTCAAGTTCATTTTGGTGCAGTCATAGAAGTGTTTAACTGCTTGAGAGGGTGAAGAGGGATGAGGAAAGGAGGAGGAGAGGGTTGCTCTCTGGAGTAAGGTGGGTAACAGTAGCTGTACTCCTTATTACAGCTTCCTGCCACTTTCTCCCTCTGCTGCAAAACATTCTCTCCTTTGTGTGCAATAAAAGTGCCTTCTTCAACCAGCAGCATCCCCACCTCTTGCCTCGATACTGTTGATTTGGGGTTCAAGCAGCCTGAGCCTGTCTGTGGGAAGCGGCTTTAATAATCATTTATTAAACCCCGTTTCAGCACCAGGATGTCTCTTGCTGCCTCCTCCCCTGTTTCAGGCTGTGGTGGTTGCTTAAGATGCAATGTTAGCTGCAAAACAAACCTGTTTTGGTTGGGAGGATGGAGCTGGGGAAGAGATGCTGAGCTCCCACAACTCCTGTCCCTGGGAATGCATCCTGGTGAATGCTGTGCAGCAGGACACTGACCCAGGCACATCCCTGGTGCATGAAATAACTTGTATCTCAAAAGCACGGGGCAGAAATGTCAGGCAGCTGTGAGGAAGTTCATACCCAACTCTTAACCTAGGAGAAACACTGGCCAGGTTGGACACAGGGGCTTGGAGCAACCTGCTCTAGTGGAAGGGGTCCCTGCCCGGGGCAGGGGTTGGAGCTGGAGGGGCTTTAACTTCCCTTCAACCCATTCCAATGATGTTTCAATGTCCAAATCTCTCATGGCTTGGGATACATGTGCTTGTGTTACTCATGGAGCTCTGTTTTGCAGCGACAGGGGATTGGAGAGCCCAGCGTGTACCACGCCGTGGTGGTGATTTTCCTGGAGTTCTTTGCCTGGGGGCTGCTGACCACGCCAATGCTAACGGTGAGTGAGGTTCCCTGGGGATAATCCTGCCTCTTGTGGACAAGAGACCCCCCTGGCCAGAGATCTTAACACAGAGCCCTTGGAGTCTGGGGGGTAGAAAGCCAGATTTGTACCTGGAAAAGCTGGAGCAATAGTGATTTTTTCAGGGAGTTGGGCAGTGGTTTTTGTGCTTATTGTAGGTTAACTTGGAGCAAAGCATGGGTTAGAGGTTTGAAAGCTTATTTAGGGATAAAAGAGGGGTTTGTGGAACTGCCACTGTCATTCTCTGGGGCATCAAAGCACAGAGACAATTTCCTGGCTGTTCCTTCCGATGCCAAGTCATGCTCCTGCTGGAGAGCCAGGGGCTCGTCTGGGGTTGACTGAGGCCTCATTAATACAGGCAGCAATAAAGTGAAGTGTGGAGGGAGAGCTCTAATAAAGCAGCTGAAAATATCAGCTTGGATATTTAAGCCTTTAGTTAAGGAGCTGTAAACTCCTGATGGGGCATCTCTCAGCTTCTTCAGTTCAGTTTCTGGTGGTCATTTGCCAGCACACCTTGAAGTGTGTATGTTTGACCTGATCTCTGATTTCTGGGTAAATATGCAAAAGGAGTCTTTGGTTATCCTGGAATGGGTTGGGTGGGAAGGGACCTTAAAGCTCATCCAGCTCCAACCCCTGCCACGGGCAGGGACACCTTCCACTAGAGCAGGTTGCTCCAAGCCCCTGTGTCCAACCTGGCCTTGAACACTGCCAGGGATGGGGCAGCCACAGCTTCTCTGGGCACCCTGTGCCAGCGCCTCAGCACCCTCACAGGGAAGAACTATTCCAGGCTTCTCCCTGCCAGGGGCTTTGCACAAGCTGCTACCTCTGTTGCTTTGGTTTTGTTTTCCCCAGGTGTTACACCAGACTTTCCCCCAGCACACATTCTTGATGAACGGCCTGATTCATGGAGTCAAGGTAAGGAATATTCCTTCCAGGCTTTCATCTGAACCAGCCAGTGTTTGAGAGGTGATAGTCACAGAACACCAGCTTGGAAGGGACCTCAAGGATCATCTGGTCCAACCTTTCTAGGCAAAGCATGACCTAGACTAGATACATGTTCATAGAATCATAGTTTGGGTTGGAAAGGACCTTAAGATCATCTAGTTCCAGTCCCCTGCCAGTTTGGGATGCTACTGGCAAACCAAAAGCAAAATGAAGAGTCAACAAAGTGTGGACAGTGGGTAGCTGGTGCAGTTGATTTTACTGAGCAGTATTAACATGCTGCTTGTCAGCCTGGGTTTGGGGCTATAGCAGCTGTGTGTCTCAGCTGCAGATCCTGCAGTCAGCATGAGATCAGCCCTGGATCCATGTTCTGGAGCGTCACAACATGGAAAATCAAAGACATCTGAACTCAGCAGTAATAGAAGTTGGAACTTAGGGGGCTCTCCCTGACAGAAGGTGGGGAGTGTCTCACAGCACGGGTTGGGACGAGACCAGCATTCCCAGAGGAGAATTGAAGGCAACTATAATGACCAAGCAGTTGGGAATGTGGCAGAACAGCCTGTTAGACCCTGGCTCTGCCAAGAGGGTCTCGGGGAGATTTGGTTCCGTGAGAGCTGGGTGCTTCCACACGCACGTGAGGGCTCTTCCTTGCCTGGCTCCATTTGAAAGGCATGGAACAGTTTTACTTGTGCTTAATGGCTTTGGCATCTCGTCAGGTCTGTCATGGCTCTAAAAGAGAGAGCTTTCCCCAGAACTGCAGCAGATGCTCATGGGATGGAGCTGTGCCAGCATCTCTTCAGGTACTGGCAGGGCAGCTCCCCATGCCTGGGGGTGGCCACGGCCGCAGGCAGAGCAGTCGCACAGGACTGGAGGGTTTAAGCACTGAGCTGCTTGAGGGGTAGGTTTTGACCCCTAAAAGGATGGGAGCAGTTTAACAAAGGGTTCTGTGATTGCCTGCTTGTAGGAAATAGGACTAGATTGTCTCCTCACACTGGTAGCTGAGTGTTGCCAGAAGCTCTTGCTATCGACAATCAGAATTTGACTGAGGGATTTCTCTCTGTCATCCTGTCTGTCTGTCTTAGGGTCTGCTTTCTTTTCTAAGTGCCCCACTGATTGGTGCTCTCTCTGATGTCTGGGGCAGGAAATCCTTCCTCCTCCTCACTGTCTTCTTCACGTGTGCTCCAATTCCCCTGATGAAGATCAGTCCGTGGTGAGTTGTCTCCTGTTATAACCGAGGGGTTCTGAGGAGAGGAACAAGCGTGGGACAGAGCGATGGGGGATTCGTGGGTGTTGCATTTGAGGATGCTGGAGTTGTCCACCCGGTGGAGAATGATGCTCAGCCTAGAGACTCATTTACTTGCCTGGTTCTACCAGAGGATTCAGTGTTAGGAAGAAAGAGTCTTCCCTGGAGCCCGTTCTCCTGACAGGCTCATTGTCGCTATTCCTGGTGTTTCTGGTGCAGAGAAGGAGGGGGACCTGCAGGAGCTGTGCACTGGGGTGAGGTTGCTCTCTAACTCCGTGGCACGGTGTGTTTCAGGTGGTATTTTGCTGTCATTTCCATGTCTGGAGTCTTTGCTGTCACCTTCTCTGTGATTTTTGCCTACGTTGCCGATATCACCCAGGAGCATGAGCGCAGCACGGCGTATGGCTTGGTAAGGAGCTGCACAACTGCTTTGTCTCTTGGAACAAGTATCTGGGGCTTTGCAGGTAGGAGAGGTACAAAATGAGGTGAGAGATTGATTGTCAAGCCTGAGGACACTATCAGGAAACAGATGATATGTGCTTCAGTGGTAACACAGCCTCCCTGTCGCTCTGTGTGTGATTTAGCACTGAGGGAAAAGGCTCAGAATCACAGAAGCAACCAGGTTGGAAAAGACCTTTAAGACCATCAAGTCCAACCATTCCCCAGCATTGCCAAGGCCACCACTTACCCATGGCACTGAGGCCCTCCTCTACATGGGTTGTGAACACTTGTTTGCTTGTTTCTCTGCAGTGGGAATACTGGCTGTATTGTTGCTCAGCCTTTAAACCAGCCTGGGCGGGAGCTTCTCCAAACCAGGCTGGGATTGCACCCCTTCTATAGGGCTCCTGAATTATTTGGACAGCTTTAATTTCCCTTTGCTGGATTGCATCCAGCCAACATGTCACCTTTCTGTCTTTTACCTGCATTAGCTTCAGCAAAGATGGCAAAATTCCTACGCTGGGCTTACATAGGAGGAGAAAACAGGCTCTAGGAAGGAGAGGCTCATGAATACTCATGTTTTCTGCTTCCAGGTGTCAGCCACGTTTGCTGCTAGTCTGGTCACGAGCCCAGCCATCGGGGCGTACCTCTCCCAGGCCTATGGTGACACGTTGGTGGTGGTGCTGGCTTCAGGTGTGGCTTTGCTGGATATTGCCTTCATCCTGCTGGCAGTGCCGGAGTCGCTGCCGGAGGAGATGCGCCCGGTCTCCTGGGGAGCTCCAATCTCTTGGGAACAAGCAGACCCATTCGCTGTAAGTCATCTTGCTGCTGCTCTTCCACACTTTAGTCCTTCTATTTCACTTGAGTTCTCTTAATCTCTCTCAAAAGGAAGAGGCATTCCACAAAAGGGGAAGGATGTGCGAGGCTCAGATTAACCTTGTTGAAGGTACCATCTCCAGGTTGCACACCCATAAAGCTACCCAGCAGCTTCCAACCCTTTTCCTGTAGCTACAAACCATGTAAAAGCAGCTCCAGGTGTCCAGAAGCAAGAGCATCTCTTGGTGTTTGAGTATGAATTCCATTACTTAACAATTGGTACTGCATCAGGAGAAGCCTTTTGTGTTCTGGCTTCTCAGGACCTTGGCTGAGGACGAGGAGCTTTGCAGTGCACCTTTGCTGGCTGGCTGAGGAACAAGCAATTCTGATCAAAAGCACCTGGCTATAAGTCTAGGAGAGGTTAAAGCTCCTCACTGTAGGGTGTGAGGTGGTGCAGTTGTACATCAGGCTGGCATGATCTGGCAGTGTTTGCATCTTCCTCCAGGATGCTGCTCTGGTTTCACTTCTCAGATGTAAGCTGGTGACTGAAGCTCTTGGTTTTGCTGTCTCTCTACTTGGAGAACAGTTCATGATGTTTACTCTCCTTTTTCCTTGAACTGATGTCATTCCCCACTCCTCTTCCCTACAGTCCTTGCGGAAAGTGGGTCAGGATTCTACAGTGCTGCTCATCTGTATCACCGTCTTTCTCTCCTACCTTCCCGAAGCCGGCCAGTATTCCAGCTTTTTCCTGTACCTGCGACAGGTCAGTCTCTTGCCATGACGTGAGGCTCTGAATGCAGGAGATCCCAACACGAGCACCTTGTGCCCAGGCAGCCAAAAAGCCAACAACATCCTGGCCTGTGTCAGCACCAGTGTGGCAGTAGGGCCAGGGCAGCGATTGTCCCCCTGTGCTGGGCACTGGTGAGGCTGCATCTCAAATCCTGTGTCAGTTCTGGCCCCTCACTGCAAGAGAGACATTGAGGTGCTGGAGGGGGCCAGAGAAGGGCACCGGAGCTGGAGCAGGGCCTGGAGCACAAGTGTGATGGGGAAGGGCTGAGGGACCTGGGGGGTTTAGTGTGGAGAAGAGAAGGCTCAGGGGGGACCTGATCGCTCTCTGCAACTGCCTGACAGGAGGATGGAGCCAGGAGGGGGCTGGTCTCTGCTCCCAAGGAACAAGGGATGGGACAAGAGGAAACTGCCTCAAGCTGCGCCAGGGCAGGTTTAGCTGGAGCTGAGGAACAATTCCTTGCCCAGAGGGTGCTCAGGCATTGGA
>NW_009942552.1:4381-7148 GCF_000696875.1 Nestor notabilis | reverse complement strand
ATGGATGCTCAGGTACCTGCTAAGCAGTGTCAGCAAACACTGGTGGCTCTTCCCACACAGTCCAGATCTCGTGTTTTCCCAGGTCATTGGTTTTTCCTCGGAGACTGTGGCAGCCTTCATTGGCGTGGTTGGAATTCTCTCCATCCTGGCTCAGGTGAGCACCACTTTCTCTCTTGGCTCTTGCAATCTGGTTATAGGAACATCCAAACTTGCTGAGAAGTGGAAGTCCCTTAGGCTGGGCTGTGCCATGGGATGTGCTGGGTTCTGACATGGTGTTCCTGGAGTGGAGGAGTCGGTGTCACAGCAGCACGTGTTCCCTCACATTCCCATCCTCTTGCCTTCCAGTGCTCTCCTCCTTCTTTGCACTTCCTCGCAAAGCACCTGTTTTTCTTTCCAGACAGTGGTGTTGGGAATTCTCATGCGTTCCATAGGAAATAAGAACACCATCCTGCTGGGACTAGGCTTCCAGATCCTCCAGCTTGCCTGGTACGGCTTCGGATCGCAGCCTTGGTAAGAGTTGGCTCTGTGGCAGCTCCCTGTGCCCTGCCTGGAGGGTGAGGCCGTGCTGCTGCCTCAGATCCTGCCTCCTACCCACTGCCTCTGTCTCCCAGGATGATGTGGGCTGCAGGAGCCGTGGCTGCCATGTCCAGCATCACCTTCCCAGCCATCAGTGCCATGGTGTCTCGGAACGCGGACCCTGACCAACAGGGTAAGTCCTGGGGTGAGTTCATCCCAGCGGGAGCCTGCACCCACCGTGTTGGAATTGGTGCTGGAGGAACCAGGGACTAGCTGTGGAGTGTCTTGTTCTAGGTGGTGGTGGTGCTGCTTCGGGAGGGAATGTTGTCTGAGGCAGACAAGCAGCTGGAGGAATATCTTCCTTTCCCTGCTCTGTCCCCAGGTGTGGTGCAGGGGATGATCACTGGGATCCGGGGGCTGTGTAATGGCCTGGGGCCGGCGCTCTATGGCTTCGTCTTCTATCTCTTCCACGTGGAGCTGAATGAAATGGCTGAGGTGGAAACCCTGGGTAAGGCCTCCAAACCCAACATGGCCAACCCTACGGATGAGGTAACTGTTCACCTTTGTCCTTCCTTTTAGGCCGCTTTTCCCTTGCGCTTGAGCATTAACCATTCCTCTGCTTCTCCCTACAGAGCAGCATCATCCCAGGGCCTCCTTTCCTGTTCGGGGCTTGTTCTGTCCTGCTGTCGCTCCTGGTGGCCTTGTTCATTCCAGAACACAACCTTGCACTGAGATCAGGCAGCCACAAGAAGCACAGTAACGGAGCCCAGACCCACACTCACAGCCCTCAGGCTGGTGGGTCGGATGGCAAAGAGCCCCTGCTCGAGGACAGCAGCGTATGAGGCCGGGAGAGAAGGACCTGGCTCACATCTCGACCCCAGGCCAAGGAGGGACTCAACCAGTGGGAGCTCAAGGAGAGAGAGACAGGGTGGGGGGAGAGAAGAAGTGAGGTGAGACTGTGCCACTAACAGCGAATGTGAAGGGATGAGGTTTCCCTTCAAGCCAAATATACCCCCAGCTGGTGCAGAACCGGAGTTGTCACCTGGTGCTGAGGGAAAGGGGATTCCTGGGAAGGGATAGTTCCTGAAGCACTGAACTGCGACGTGTGTCCTGCCAAATCCTCAGCTCGCCAAGGAAAACTGAAGGAGCAAGTGTTGGCTTTGTTCTGCTGTGAACTAAAGGCGGAATAAACCGAGGCATCATCTCCATGCCCCATTCCCTGCTGGATCCGGTCCCGTCACAGCTCCCCTGCGGGTGGCAGCGGCCGGGGCCATGCACCGGCGTGAAGAGCAGGTGGTGTGGTCAGCCCTGAGCTGCCCCTCGCTGCTTGGAGCCCATGAATTCACCCCTGTTGGCCCGGGTGAAACTTTGATCCCCCCGAAAATCTACTGACTTAATGTTCTGATGAAGATAAGTTGCCCAGGGACGAATGGGAGAGGGAAGGGCAACCACTGAGTTCCGGGGGCTGAGGTGGTCGATGGTGTTTGTGTTCCTGTTTGGCTTTTTCTGTTACCCTGAGCTAATGCTGTCTTGGTAGGAGGATTCTTCAGAGCTGGGTTTTGAGGCACTCTAAGGGTTGGATCAGAAGATAGCAGTTTTCTGAGAGGTTGGAGAAACAACTCGACCCTGCGAAGCTCTTCGCTAAAGCTTGGAGGGAAAGGTCCAAGAAGGAGCTGTTTATCCTGAGCACTTCCATAAAGCACGTGGGTTTTTCCCTCCAGGCTCTTGCCATCCGATATTAAAACCAGATAACAACTGCAGCTCCTGTTCTTTCTCAGCCCAGAAGCTCCTGATGGTGATCATTTGCAGTCGATTTGAACGTAGAGGCTGGGATTCCAGGGAGTGTTTCTGAGCCTGCCGTGAAGGTGCTTGTTTGGTTGACAAATGGAATTGGAACCTCTGCTTAGGGAGAACAGCAGCTACTCGAGTGGGAGCTGCCCTGTCTCAGAGCAGGAGCTGTGTCAGAGCTGTTGTTGTCTGGCTGGGATCGCTCCAGGGACAGGTATCCCAAGGGAGGAAGGCCAGGAAGGAGGGAGCAGCTGCTCCATGTCCTGGCTCTTTGCAAACGGGTGACGGTGGCTGTGCTGCTGCAGCACTGGGTTCAATGGAAAACCCAACGGGATGACCCTGGAGAGCCAGGTCCTGCTGGCACAAGCCAGGGAGAGCACTGCCTGTCCCCTGCTCAGGGCGCATTCAGCTTCCAGCCTCTTCTTCACGCTTGTTGCTCTTGGCTTTGGGTAGGTGAAGAGCT
>NW_009942552.1:1189-4364 GCF_000696875.1 Nestor notabilis | reverse complement strand
AGAGCGTGGAGCCGCTGCCTGCACGAGGCTGGGCTCGTGCTCCAGTGGCTGTTTGCTGGTTTTCTGCACTACTTCTTTGGAGGTGGGCACTGAAGTGAAAGAGTTGTCAGTTGGTTTTGCACTGAGCCTGCCCAGGCCCTGCAGCTGGAGCCGTTCCCTGGGGGCAGAGGGGAGGCAGCACAAAGCCTCAGTGACCTGCACTGACTCCGGTTTTCCCAAGCTCATTGTGGTGATGTGATCCGTGCTGCTTTCCTGGAGGAAATCCAGTCCCTGACCCATCCCGACTCCACTTTCCCTTCTCGGAGCAGAGCTTTCCCAAGCACATCCGCTGCTCCATTAATTCCCACTCTACTCAAATGAACTGAAGATGGTTTTTTCCCTCACAGCCAAATGAAGTTGTAACACGGATCCATTACCTCCTCGTGCACACCGAGGCACTGGGAGCAACACGAGGAGGATGGAATCATTGGATACAGCGGAATGTTATGGAAAGAAGAACGTAATTTATATGATCCAAAGTATAGAGAGATATATTTTTCAAAGTCCTTTATTGTGTAGGTTGTTGGAACTAATCCTGTTCCCTCCCAGCACCGCTGCTGCCTGCGGCCTCTCCTCCCCTCCAACAGAACCAGCCGGCTGAGCTTCCCTCCTCCATCCCCATCCATCCCGCTGCCACGTCCGAGTTTCCAGCGATGCCAACATTCCCTGGCTCCTGAGCAGTGGATCTGGAGGGCTTTGATCACCCCGAGCTCAGGGCCAGGTGATGCTGCAGGGGACTTGCCATGGCCCTGAGCCCGGTGCCTGCAGACCCAGGGCTCGCTGTGGCACTTGTTCCTGGCGCCGGGAGCAGGCAGGGATCCCTTCCCATGGATTTGGAGTTCCTTTCCCCTGGGTCCGCATGGCCCCGGGCATGGAGCTGGGACCCAGCCACTGTTCTGCCTTCAAGGGACACGGGAGGCCTCGGGCCAAGCGGTGACAGAGCTGGAATTCCTGGACCTGAATGACGAATGTCTCATTCTGAAGGGCCGGGAATTCTGCAGCGTCCCACTGGAAAGCTGGGAAGATCCGTACGGAGCATTCAGCTGGTTTTGCCAAGTTTGGGGGGGGGGTTTGTTGTTGGGTTTTTCTTTTCCCCCTATTTTCTATGGAAAAAAAAGCAACTTTTTTAAAAAGAGCCTTTTCTTCACCCCCCTCCATGTGCTGGGGAGTGCCTGAGCCCGGCTGCTCCACAGCAGCATTCCCAGGAGCTGTCTGCAGCCACTTCACAGGGAGGTCGGGGCCACCAGCGCCCCAAAAGGAAGGCAAGAATTGGCTTTGTTTGCCCTTCCCTGCAGTTCCACCGAGGTCAAACTGATCTTCGTGCACTAAAACCCCCCGTTAACCCTTTGCTTTCTCTTTTGCCATTGATTTAACAACCCAATCCCTCTTCCCTTCACCAGTTTGGGTTCTTTTCTCTGCACTGGAATGGCTGCTGCCACCTTTATTACCTTTAGAGAGTGGGGGCATGTGCTGAGTTGCCCATTGCGAGCGTTTCTGGGTCTCTCTTTTGCAGCTACCAAGGAAGTGTGTTTCTTTCCGTTCAGGTTGTGTTTAGAACTGGCTAATCTCTCCCTCCTCCAGTGGAGTATTTATTAAACTGCTGCTTTCCTGTTGTGTTGAAGTTCTTCTGTCCTTGTCCTTCTCCCTCGGGTCATAAGATGACTTCAGGGATGCCTCTTAACTCCCCCTCCTCTATCTTGCGGGTACAAACTTGAGTTCTTTCCACCAGTTCCTTCAAACTGAACTATTCTAGAGCTAAAACTGCCTTGGAACCGATTCACATTCACCCTTGATCCAGGCTTCCAGTGGAGCATTACAATAGCCCAGGGCAGGTCCCTGGCTCCCACCTCTGGAGCCTCCTCCCGGGGCTGATTTTGATCTTCTTCATTTCAAACCAGGCTTCATTTAGATCTTATCTTACCCACTTCAACACTTGTTGTGGTGCTTGAGGATGGGGCTAAATGAACAATATCATCACCACACGTGGAAACACATCCAAGTCTGCTCTTGGATGGGACCTGGTGTCTGATGGCCCATATCCCGTAAGGAGCTGGAAATGCAAACTCTGTTCCACAAGATGTTGCCTTTTGTCTTCATTTCCTCCGGATTTAAGCTCATTATTGTATTTATTTCATCTTTACTTGAGAAAGAATCCTCAGCTTATCCCTCTTTCCATCACTGGAGGGCAACGGGAAGGCACTGCAGGAGCGGGTGGTGGTGGGCACTGCTCTGATGGGGATGCTGCGGGCAAGGGGGGTTGGGACCCGAGTTTTGCACCATGTGGAAAACCTTAATCTCATTCCAGATGGCTCCAGCCCTTTTGTTCCTGGTGTCGGGCAGCAGCAGTGCTGCTGATGACAGCCCAGGGCTACACCCCAGCCCGAGGGCCTTGGCTGGGGCATCCTGTGCTTGTCCCATGTCTCCCCCTTGAGCTGTTCTGCTTCCTGAGCAGCGCCCCTGGAGCCAGCTCTGCCCCGCTCCTGCCCTCAGGAGGAAGCACCATCGGCTTCCAGGAAAAACCTTCCACCTTCTGCTTCTTGAAAGCCATCGTCCCCTTTGCTCTGACCCCAAAGCTTTCCTCTGGGGTGGAAAAGTGTCCCGGTGCCGGAGTTTGCTCTTCCCACCGTGTGGCTGCAGCCGGATGGTCCCTGTGTGCCGGGAGCAGCTCCGGGCACACGCATCCTCACGTGCTCTGCAAGGCCCGAGCCAGGGGCAGGGCATCACGAGGTGCTGGGCTCTCTGGTGGCTGTTGATCTCCTGGGGCCTGGGCCAGGAAAGCTGCTTTCTAAGGGCAAAGCCCGGTGCCGGAGTTTGCTCTTCCCACCGTGTGGCTGCAGCCGGATGGTCCCTGTGTGCCGGGAGCAGCTCCGGGCACACGCATCCTCACGTGCTCTGCAAGGCCCGAGCCAGGGGCAGGGCATCACGAGGTGCTGGGCTCTCTGGTGGCTGTTGATCTCCTGGGGCCTGGGCCAGGAAAGCTGCTTTCTAAGGGCAAAGCTGCTCCGTGAGTGCTCTGCTCTGATGGGGATGCTGAAGGGTCGTAGCGAGGGGTACCCAGGGGCTTGGGGTGCTCCTGCAGCAGCGAGCGTGGGCCACGGGCAGGAGCAGCCTTGGGAAGTCTGGGAAGTGGCTCTGT
>NW_009942552.1:874-1163 GCF_000696875.1 Nestor notabilis | reverse complement strand
CCCCAAGCCATCAATCACCGGCCTCAGCTGAGCGTGCAGCTCCGATGGCAGCTGTTTACAGAGCACTTCCCTTGCTCCCAGGCTTCCCAAAAGGACGTGCGATGCACCCAGTGCCCGGAGCTGCCTCTCCAGAGTTCCCGGATGGGAAAGGGACGGGTCCTGTGCTCAATTCCCACCTTCTGCGATGGGAGGTGCAGGGCTGGGAATGTCAATGTCCTCTCCCTCAGCACCTTCCCGGCAGGATGGGACGGGGCAGCAGCAGGTCCAGCTCTTCCCGTTTGCCGGGGAG
>NW_009942552.1:543-864 GCF_000696875.1 Nestor notabilis | reverse complement strand
GACACCAGCCCTGCCATGCGACAGGGCCTTGGGGCTGCATAACGTGGGGTGATCAATATGTTCATGTTCTCCATCTATCCCAGAAAACCAACCCCCCCAGGGACACCCATCCCTGGAAATGCCCTGTCCTGGGAGCAAACGCTGTTTGCAGCCCCCGAGCCTGGGGCTGGTCACCTCCTTTCCAAACCCCACATCTTGGGGCTCAGTGGCTTTATCCCTCAGGCTGCCCCATCCCCACATTCCCAGTGGGATGTGCTCTGGGACAGCCACATTTGGGTGATGCTGAACACAGGCCCTGTGGGGCTGAGAGGGCCCCTCTCA
>NW_009942552.1:0-515 GCF_000696875.1 Nestor notabilis | reverse complement strand
CCTTGTGCAAGAGCTGGACTTGGAAGAAAATCAGATCCCTCCCTCTGGAAATACCCCTTGGGCTGGAAAGTTGCGGAGGTCCCGGGGGGGGGCGGTTCCTAAAGCTTAAGAAGGGCTGAGGACGGGGCTGGAGGCCAGAAGGAGACAGCACCAACCAGCAGCGTTTGCTCCCTGGAAGGAGGGAAGGAAGGAAGGAAAAGCAGCTCTTGCTGTGGGTGCTGGAAGGAGGGAAGGAATGAAGGAAAATCAGCTCTTGCTGTGGGTGATGGAGCCGGCTCCTCTCCTCCTCCTCGGCTTGCTGTGGGGCTGCAGTGGTGAGTGCTGGGGCACCAGGAGCATCCTGATCCCTTCCCCCCCCCGCCCGGGGCTCGCTTTGCTCTGCCACACGGTGCCTTGCTGGGGTCTCCCCATCGCCGAGCTGCCGGAGCAGCAGCAGAGCTGGTGAGGGATGAGAACCGGGGGGAAAGGGGCGTTTGGGCTCATTTCCACAAGAAACGGCTGGCAAATCCCTGCGG
>NW_009942551.1:10298-15421 GCF_000696875.1 Nestor notabilis | reverse complement strand
GGGGTTTAGCAGGGAGAAGGGTCTCGGTGCTGCGAGTCAGCGGCCCCGAAATCTGGATGTGCTCCCTTCTGGACAGAGCTGGGCATGAAAATCAGATTAAGGCTCCTTGGCAGCTCCCGCTCGATCACGAGAGCGAGCAGTGTTGGCTATAGGGCTTGCATGCTTTTCCATTTTGGGGGGTGAAGAGGCACTATACAATGAGCCGGGCAGCGGCAGGAGCCGGCACTGATCTGGAGCATAACCGTGCATTTTGCAGTGGGATTGATGAGCCTGGTGCAAGTGGGAAGAGTTTTCTGTAGTTATATATCATCCCTTCAGCCCTTCACTTTCATAACCACAGATTACAAAATAGCTTCGATTGTGAAGCTAGCACATTCATCCCAACCCTTGCTCTCTCACCAGTTTAGCTCCGAGATTGCAAACAGCAGGAGTGTGTGTGCAGGGAATGGGACGGGGACTAATCCTGCTGTTTGGGTTCAAAACAAATAAGGTCTCAAGAGCTGGTAAATCAGATTTGCCCCTGGTGTATGTGCCAGACAGAACCAGGCAGGTCTTGCCACCAACTAGACTGATGTAGTCCCGGCACTTTCCCTTGCATGTACCAGCTCCAGAGCGCTCCGGCTTGGCATGGGAGCGGGGCAGCTTGCTTGGGGGCAGAGCGGGGGGGAGGCGGCAGGTCCGGTGGTTAACGAAAATCTGCTGACAGGTTGCTCACAGCACGGGGATCAGGAGGGGTGAGAAGTGGGCTGAGAAGATTTTGTAAGCGGTTTGTGTTTTCTGATTTGGACGGATTTATTATTGCTGAGGGAATGGTTGGCGAGAGGAGAGGAGGCTGGCTGTGTGGGATGTCATCCCCAGCAGAAAGGCTGCAGCTCCCACCAGCCCCATCATTCTGTGCAGGTGAAAGTTCCTGGCTCCACTTCCCTGCAATAACCTGCCTGTTCTCCGCCTGCTTAGCGTGAAATGAAAAGCTTGTAAGAATTGCAGCACGCATCTGAAGGCTTGTTTCTTTTTCTGCTTTTTGGTCAGCATTTGATGTGCCAATTTAGGAATCCGATTCCAAAAAGGGACTGCTTAGAGGGGGGAAAAAATAATCCTGCAAATTGTCATCCTTCTCTGGTGCAAAACCACCATGTTGTGAACATCCCCTGCAAAATTTGGGAGTGTGAAATGGCCTGTGATGAAATAAGACCATTTTTTTGGCATCTCCTGAAGTAGGGTTTGCTGTGCCCATCCCCTCTTTATCTCTCCCTCTCTTGTATGTGCATTACATTGCGGGGAGCAGTGTAGCTATGCACTCAGTTAGTTCTGGTCTATGCCTGAGGGTGTATAAGGTGCAGCACAAGGCTTTTGCAGCCCGCCGCAGGTTCCCTCTGGTGTGCAGCCAGTGTTTGCTCTCCCACCCGGCGCCTGCTGCTGATAATTGCATTTCCTCTGTCCCCACGTGCACAGGGGGGGTTAAAGGCCGGGGTGAAAAGAGAAATAAAAAAGGGGAGGAAAAAGAAAAAGCCTTCCCCCAGCTATGATTTGCATGCATTTGCTTAAGAAACGCCTGAAGTTGTAAGCTGTGTTGTGCTTGTACCTTAACCTCTGATGGAACTGCAGGGAAGGCTCCAGCCCTGGCTGCTGTCACATGCCTGGTTTATAACTGGGAGCGGGAGGCGGGCCGCGCTGCCTGCTGACGTCTCTCCCCATTACTACTGTACGAGCCTCTGCTTACAACTGGGTTCCTTACTTCTCAATGAAGCTCAAAAGCTGCTTCCGCAAAGACCCCAGTGCTCCAGCACAAGAACAGGCTGTCCTGAGAGGCTGCAATGTCAGGAGGCCACGAGATCATCAATATTAGCCATTTCCTTCGTGGAAATCTTGAGGAACACTGACTCTCCTCCTCTCTCCCTCGTGTTCCTTCCTAGTCCTTGTTTTCACAGTAGGTTTTGAGAAGGGTGCAGTTAGGTGCATGCAGGTGCCTGGTGATCCCTTCCTTTCCAGCAGGGCTCTCGGGGAGATGCATGGTGAATGTCTGACATAGATATTTGCATCGGTCCCTTAGTTATATGGGCTTGTGCTGAGGATGCTTGCTAACCTCTATTTACATATCGAGGACAGTGATGATTCACGTGTTACCTGCATTGCTACAGAAGGAAAATCAGGGTTTTTCACTTGGTATCTACCTTTCTGCTGCCAACTCCTCCTCCCTTTTTAACAACAACAACAAAAAGTGATTTTGTTCTGCTGCGACTCAAAACGTGTCATTTCTGGGCCCGCTTAATCCATTCTGTGCAACTGCGCTGGTCAGAGGTATGAAGCTGGTTGTAGCTGGTCTGTCTGCTGGCACCAGGTGCTGGGAAGTGCTAGCCAGGCAGCTCTGCTGGGAGCAGCCAGAGCCTTTCGGCATCCCTGAGAGAGGCAGGAACAGTTTGACTTACGGCTTCTATTTGTTTAAAAACCCCAAACAAAGTGCAGCAGGGGGAAAAAAAACCCAACCAGGCTGCTTCTCGAAGACATGTTTAAAGATCACAGGAACTGAAATACAATATTCACTCTTTAACTTCTCAGCCTCCTGCTAACAGCTTAATCCATTGATGAACACAAGAGGCACAGTGAAGCCCTCAGTGGAGAAGAGGTCTATTGGGTGGGTTGTCGCTGCTACTCGTGAGGTGCGGACTCAGCCCTGATTTTTGATAGTGTCCATCGATCAGACCGATATGCTGCTTTTCTGTGGCTTCTCTGTCAAAGATCTGTGTATGTATGTGGGGTGTCTGGATAGCTGAGGCAGCCCAAGGGCCTGTGCAGGATGTGTCTCCAGCCTGGCTGCATTGCTGCTGCATTGGCAGGGCTGGAAACCCCCTTGCTCTCCCAGGAAAGCACTGCAAGGTGGCTGTGGCACGTTGTCAATGTGTTATGGATGGTGGCAGTCAGCAGTGGATACGTTTGCAAGGCAGGGACGGTGGTTGCTGGGATGCTGCAGCCACGGCAGGAGATGGTGAGCACTGTGCGGCTGCTAAGCCTCAGCAGCAGGGATCAGTGGCTTGCAAAAGGAGGGCAGGCCTCAAATCTGGCCCCTTGGAGAGCATCCACATACCACTGCCCACCTTCACCCCCTGCTTTTGACCAGACACCCTGGTGCTCCCCAGCCTGGCAGGCTCCAGGGCTGCCCCACGCCATGGGCTTTCCTCCCTCCTGCCTGCACATCCCTGCTCATGTCTCATGCCGTAATGGAAAGGCACCTCTCCAACAGGTGAATAATTAAGGTCTCAATCTAGTGCCTCCAGCAAAGGGAGCTTTGTGAGGGAGATGGATCTCTCTCTTACATTAACCTTTCCAATGTCAAAAGCCTCTTTGTAGCTAGAAACTCCTCTTGCTCTGGCACTTCAGAGCTGTTGGTTGTCCTATGAAAAATGCTCGGGGGATGCCCTTTCTGTCCCAAACCCCTTCCTCGCTTTGAGGAATGGGTCCATGGGGCTGGGGACAGGGACATCATAAGCCGGCTGTCCTGCTTGCCATTGCTGCCTGCTGCTCCTGAGGTGCAGGAGCCCACCAGGCTCTAAAATCCCCTCTGGTGGGGCTTGGGGGCTGGCTTGTGGCAGAGCATGGGGGCTTGTGGCAAGGGCACGCTTCCCCCTAGCTAGCATGTGCCAGCACCTGTGGGAGCGCGGGGACATCACACTGAGGCAGAGGCATGGCGCAGGGACAGTCTGTGCCTTTGCTGTGTGGGGCTTGCAGGATAAATGTCACCAAAGCCACTGCTGCTTCTGCCTGCCCATGGCCTTGGGGAGATGGCATCGCTGGGATAGGGGCATGGGGATGCGTTGTCCCTGGGATGAGGGGCATGGGGAGATAGTGTCACCGGGTTGAGGGGCACCGTCCCTGCAGGGTGCTCTGAGCTCTGGCTCCCCGTGGGGCTCTGCAGCACAGAGGGGGTCCTGGCTCTGCCAGGGGAGGGCAGGGCTGTCCTCAGATATAAGGCTCCACCAGGACCACGCATGTGGCATTCACTCTCCACCGCAGAGGAGCTGGGGCCAATGGAGCCAGGGACACGAGGTGCCGGCAGTGCCTCGGCTGGGAAACACGTCTGCCGGAGGAATCTGCTCCAGGCTCCCACAGCCGAGCCCCACTCCATGGCAACCCTGCGCGGGCTTATACTTCTCGTGACTGCTTGGCAGCCTGAAGTGATTTCGCAGAGGGGGAACTTTGTACACTCACACTGCCAGCGTGGCCATGCAGGGCCAACCGCCGTGGTCCTGGCCGTGCCTGTGCTCCCAGCAGGACACAGGCTGTCAGCCTCTTGCCCGCACCCCAGAGCGGGCAGCAGCTCCCTGCCTGCATGCCGTGTGGGAAGGGCATGTTCCCATCACCTGGTGAGATACCTCCTTGTGAGTGCCTGGAAGAGGATGTTTGAAGCTGCCTCTGCTTGTAGTAACGACCCAGAGAGTAAAGGTTGAAGTTAATGGGGTGGGTGGTCAGGTGAAGTAGTGACCTAATTCTAAGGGCAGCCGTGCTGTAGGTGCTGGGTGATGGTCCAGCCAATGTGTTTCCCTTCCCTTATCTCTTGACTGTTCTGCTTTTCAGCACTTTTCCTGAACTCTGGCTCACAAACTTTATTTATTTATTTATTGTTTTTTTCTTTTTTTTATAATGGGAGCTTCTGGGCAATGCCAAAGGACTTTGCACAGATCTGGTTGTATTCAGGGTCTCATCAACCTGCTCTCTTCTGCCTTTGCTGCACCTCCCCATGCATAGGCAACAGCCAGGCTTGAGCTGCTGCAAATTGCTATGTTAAACCAATTCTCTTCAGAATTCAGACTGGGGAAAGAAAAAAGATGGAAATCTCCTTTGGTCCTGAAAGAGCTGGAAAACCCCTAGGGAGGGGTTCCCCATGCAGCAAGTCTGGTATCTGCTGGTGGGGATGTGGAGACTGTCGCAGCCCTGGGGGCTCTTTGGGATGGCCTCATCCAGTAGCCAGACTAACCTTTGATCGTGGCTGACTCCTGGGCAGCAATGTGGGGCTTAGGGAAAATACTTTGCTTATCTTGCATCCCTGCTGTCCCAAGGCAAAGCCGGCAAGCACTGAGTGCCTCCCCAGTGTCCCTGCACCAGGAGCTTTGTCCGGGGAGCGTATGGAG
>NW_009942551.1:5140-10267 GCF_000696875.1 Nestor notabilis | reverse complement strand
TGAAGTATCACAGGAGATTTTTATATCCGCGCCAGGCAGCGAGCAGGCAGGCGTTGGCCATCGCAGTGGGGAGCAGGAGGCCTCTGCCCTTGGCAAGGGGCAACCGATGTGATGGGGAGAGCCTGTGAGACCCCAGAGCAGCGGGAGGGCTGATGTGACACTTCTCCCCTCCCCGGAGACCCAGCGGTACATGCTTGATATGGATGTTTTTGTGCTGAGGTGGCAGAGGATAGGATGAGCTCTTGCAGGGACCGTGGTTTCAGGGCAGCGTATCTCGAATGAGATGCATTTTCCAAATTCTTCCTCTGCTTCTGCGCCCTGCGGTGGCCTCCTGCAGCGGCAGGGAGCCGGCCCCTCAGCCCCTTGTGCTGAGCCAGCGCTGCTGGTCAGGCTCCTCGGTTCCTGTTTCAGTTTGCAGCAAGTTCATTGCTGCTGTGGCTTCTCCTTCCCTGGCCTTTGTGTGGGGAGGCTGAAGGACCTCACTCGATCCTGGTGTACAGAGCAGCAGGCGAGGGGTGTGGAGGTGTCGTCCTTTCCCCTCCGCCATAAGTTGCCTTCCCCACCTAGTCCCCGAGGAACCCTCATTTCCTAATTTTCGTGCGCATCAGAAGCAAGGAAATCCTGTGTTGGGGGGAGATGGAGGGGATTGGGCAGAGCATCCGCAGGCTGGTGCTGCAGCCGGAGCAGCGTGCTGGCCGCTGCGCCCTGCACACGGAAGGAAGCCCGGCTGTCTCTAACCACGTTTCTTCTGCTCCCTCCTGCCCAGATGAGGGGGGAATGCAGGTTTCACCACATGCAAGTGACAGCTGGGGACCTGGTTGTCCTGCCATGAGGGGACACATGGCCCCAGCTGCCCCTTGGTGCACACACAGCTGGGGTGCAGGGGAGCTGCTGCAGGCAGCATGGTCCTGTCCCCATCCTCTTGCTGAGCACTTTCTTGCTTTGTTTTTAGCCAAAGTAGGAGCAAGTTATGTTATTTTTGTTAATGAAGTGCGAATGTAGCCGTGGGGTGTTTCAGGAAACATCCCAGCAGGACATTGCCATGACCCTTTGCATGCACATGAGCCTGAGCCCCGCAGCAGCCAGGTTGCATTACAGCAAAGTGCTGCACTGATCTCAGCCGGTGCGATGGTTGTACACGTGCTTGGATAACAGGAAGGAGCTGGAGGTGTAAAACATGGAACTCACAGAGCTCTCCTTGAAGGCCACGGCAGGGGCAGGCTCTGGCTTCTCTTTCCTCTGCAGAGGCCACCCCTCTGCGAGCATCTCCTGCTGATGGGGCAGCCATGGTCCTTTGACTCCTCACACGTTGCCCAGGCAGAACAGGCACTCCTTGGGCTGGGAGCAGTGGGAGAGCCAGGGCCTGTGTGCCAGGAGGATCGGGGCTGGAGGGTGACAGGAGGCTTTTTAAAACTCCCCTTGTTCAGCATAAACCCCAGAGCTCTGCATAGCAGGAGCTGGAGATTTAATGCAAGCAGCATCATTTCTCCTTGTGAGCAAGCTTGCACACAGATAGTCACGACCTAACCGTGCTAATAATGAAAAGAAAAAATTGCAAATGTTCTTCTTAAAAGGGAAGTTTCTGTCTCTATGTGGGCCTCTCCAGGAGACTGGCACATATGGGTTTTATGCTAAAACCCATTTCCCAGGTAACAGCTCTCAAGCCTGTGTATGAGAACTGTGTGGTTTTCTCAGGCTGAAAGGTCGGATGGTATTTCAGCTGCCTTTTCTTTTCCTCTTGTGGCCATGTCCTTTTAGGAAGGAGTAAGTATGTCTATTTATATATATTTTGAAAACGAAAGCACGTGGTACGTGTCCCCAGAAACTCCCATGGTGCGTGTTGTCACCCGGCTCTGC
Organism: Nestor notabilis; assembly: GCF_000696875.1. NCBI lineage: Eukaryota > Metazoa > Chordata > Aves > Psittaciformes > Psittacidae > Nestor > Nestor notabilis. The sequence continues at coordinate 8,410 of NW_009942551.1, read as the reverse complement.
TGGGGACACTGCTTTGCTGGTGACCAGCAGCCAACCCTGCCCATTTTTTTTGTGGCTGCGGCAGCCCCTGGCCTGCAGCCCCGGGGCTTGGGGTGAGCAGTGGTAGGTGTTTAGGACACGCTCGTGCATGCGTGTCTGCTCTCCTCGTGGTACCAGCAGCTTCAGGATGTGGAAGTGGATGCAGGAGGAAGGAAGTCAGCAGCTGAGCATGGAGGGATGTTGTGGGGGGACTGTGAGGATAAGCATGGATGGGGAGGGCTGGAGCTGCTCGGTTTATTTACTTTTGTTGACTCCTCCTGCCCATGCTTTTGGCCGTGCTGCCTGGCCTGCCTGCGGTGTTCTCTGCAGTGCCTTCTCCGTTCCTGTTAGCACATCGAGGACGCAGCACATCAGCAGCCCCCCAGCCCCTACCTCCCTGCAGTGACAAGGGGCTGCCCACGAGGGTTTGCTTGCCCAGGCTCCCTGGTCTCAGCTTGCACCGCTTGCCTGCTGCCTGTCTGCCAAGGAGCTGGAAACCCATCTGCACATCCAGCTGAGACGAAAATAAAGGCAGATTATTGGGGAGAGACTGTCCCCATCCCTGCTGCTCATTTATGGCAGTACTAGGACCTGGAAACACAGCTTTCAAGTTTCTCTCTGTATTTATGTAACCAAAGTAACTCTTTTTTGGAAAGAGCCGCTCTGCCTCATTTAGATACCTAAATATAGCAGCCACTCTGAAGGGAGGATTAGCCTGCGGCTGCCCTGGTGGGTATGGGACCTTTGTGGACTGGTGTTAGGGGGAGTTTAAACCTCATTCAGTCACACCCGGGGGGTTATTCTCCTGCCATTAACAGAGTGGGCTTGCAGTCATCTCGGAGCAGCAGGGAGCTTGTGGGAGTGACCGGGCTGCACAGGCTGGCAGGGAGCAGGAACCTGTGCAGATGTGGACTGCAGGGCTTTTTCTGAATGTCTCGATGCCTTTTGAGGCCAGAGCCCATCTATGCCCAAACATACTGTTTCCTAATGTGCCATCGCCTCCCCTTGGAGGAAGGAACCCTGCTCCAAAGCACAGAAGCAGAGCTGAGCTGCAGGGTGAAACCTCAGCATCCTGCCCTGCCAAAGGGCCCTGTGGGGCTGCAGCTCCTCCAGGTAATTGTTAAGGGATGCTGGAGCAGAGGCACTGCTGTGATGTGGAGAGGCAAGGAAAGGTTAAAGTCCTTCTTCCCTTAAGCGTATGGGGCACCACTAGCATCAGTCCTTTGAGCTCCTTGGTGAAAGGTGTGGGACTGCCCCTTTGGAATGCCAAGGGATGCCCCATGGGTACCGCTTCCCCTTGCCAGGGATGTACTCTCCTCGCTCTCATGGGCACTGTGGCCTATACACTTGGTCAGGACATAGGCAGTGGTGGGATCTGGGCACTGTGCAGGTCCCATGGACCTGCTTCTGCTGCTTCATATGCACAAGCCCCCTCATTGCCTTTGGAGTGAGCACAAGAAATGGGTTTGCGTGAGTGGTCTGACCATCCCACTAGCTTGCCCGCGTGGTGTGTTGGGCCTCTCTTGTACCACCTCGGATCAGCAAGGCTTGCACATTGCAGCAAGTATTGATGGAACTGAGTTTCTTGGAGGTGCACAGCATGGCCTTTGCTTTTGCCTCCTGACATCTCTGACTGTCCTGTGATGAGGGTGCTATGGGTCCCTTCCAAGGAAGGGGGGAGCCGATGTCTGTGGTTTTGCGCATGCTGGTGTCCCAGGGACTTGGGGCATGGGATATGTGCTGCTTGAGTCTCTGCAGCTGGCTATTTATAAGCGTGGGGAGACGGCACCCTTGTGTGCCCCTCTGCTTCTGCCTGCCTTGCAGTGCTGACAGCAAGATCCTGGTTCCTGTGCTGCTGCAGGGGCTCCCTGATCTTTCCTGTGGCTTGGGCCCTAATGGAGATGCGCAGAAACTGCCTTATTCTGCAGGAAAGCAGAGAGTCCCTGAGCTATTTGAGCCTTTACCTCTGTGCTTTTCTTGTTGTTTCCTGTGCATATGGTGGCTCTGTCTCTCTGCATGCATCCACATCTCTCTGCTGCCCATCCCTGCCCCTTACCATGCCCTCTGCCACCCCTTCGCATCCCACCAGGGCAGGCGTCACCTGGTAAACAGTGGGAGGTGTTGGTGAACACATACATGCTAGCTTCAAACGGTGCCCTTGTACAACCTTGCAAACCCCAGTGTGATGCCCCTTGGCTCCCATCGTGTGGGTGGGGATGGGCAGATTCAGTGCTGCCCCATAGCAGCCCCCTAGTCCCTGCTAGGCAGTCGTGGTTGGGGTCTGAAGGAAGGATGCTGTCGTTCTGGTGATGCCCTCCTCAGGCCTGTGTTATTTGGCCCTCACGAGGAGGTGAAACGGAGAAGGTAAAGGCTGCGCATTGAAATGGGAGAAGGCAGCGCTGTGGGCATCCATCTGGAGGGCTCGCAGCATCCCCAGCATCCCCGAGCTGCTCGGGCAGATGGCTGCAGCCCTCCCGCCCTGCTCTAAGGAATACAAATGTGCGGCAGATACGGTTACCCAGCCCCAAGAGCAGTGTTAGCTTTCATCTAGATCGATATCCCTGCCTGCCTGCGTCTGAGGGAGCACTCAGCCGGCAACCCAAGCCTCGCCAGGAGGAGACACCCGCCGAGGCTCTGCTGCCTGCTCCAGACCCTGCCTGTCCGTCTGCCTCGGCGTGAGGCAGAGCCAGCGCCGACTGCAGCACCACTGCCGTGCTGTCGGACTCCATCATGCGTAAAATGTAATAAATAGGGCCATAAGCCTTTTACGAAGTCTATTTCCACTCTTGGATCCGGGATTTAATGCATGGCTGCTTAGAGAGGCTGAGGATTTCAGGGGTCAGCAAGGCTAATTGCACAGCTGGAATAAAAGGGCAGGATCCTGCGGGAGGGGGTGCTGGGGGTCCCAGCCCTGCATGCTCCCTGCCAGCAGTATGGGAAAGCAGTGGCCACGCGCGGTGGCTTGGCAAGGGATGCGGTCCCTGGGGAGCACTTCTCGGCTCAGCACTGGTGGCTTTTGGGATGGGGGGACCGTGCCAGCTGGGGAGTCATGTGCTGTGGGTGTTTGGTTCCTCACTGCTCTGTGGTGTCTCTCTGTGTTTGCCTGAGCACGTCTGGCTGGAGCGCTTGATCTTGGACTACCTGGAAGCCAGGGAAAGCCTTGGTGGGGGCCGAGGTTCAGTAAGGATTGGGGCTGTCCTGGTGCAGGCTGGTACTGCCAGGCTCGGGCCCCGCGTGGAGACACTACTTCAG